>NW_024412422.1:14863881-14919090 GCF_014898765.1 Herpailurus yagouaroundi
CCGCTTAACCGACTGAGCCACCCAGGCGCCCCCATCCCGGGCCTTTTAAACTTGAGCGTAGAGTGGGAATCTCCTGGAGGGTCGGCGATACACAAATTTCTGGGCCACTCCGGAATTTCTGCTTCAGCAGGTCTGGGGCCCGGGCCCCAGGGGACGCTGCTGGGCTGGGGACCGCCCTCTGCAAAGTGCTGGTCTGTGTTAAGTCATTCACACCGTTGGCTTGCATTCTGGACTATTCCTCAATCTTGCCTACTTACTGGTTGTGTGTGTGTGTGTGTGTGTGTGTGTGGAGGGTGTGGGTTGCATTTTTAGGATAAAAGGATGACAACATCAGGAGTCTAAATAGAATTGCTGTGCTAATTCCCTCTCCAGGAGCGAGGATTGGGATGTTGCAAGATAGGGGCAGCCTGGTGGGGCCCGTGTCCCTGGTCCGTCAGAGGAGATGCCACCCACAGCCTCACCCCCTCCCAACATGGCCTCTCCTTGCAAGGGCTTCTTAACGGGCACCGCGACGGGTCTCGCCCGGCGCCAGCTCCGGGAAACAACCCGGCAGAGCTACACAAACGTGGGAGCCTTTAATAGGCCCGGTTAATTCTGCAGCCATTTGAAGGCACGTAATTGTCCTTGCAAAGAAAAATTATGGGTTACCAGACTGTCAGAGGCGGCCTGGCTGAGCTGTCAGCCTGTGCGGGGGCGACTTTTTCATTGAAAATGGTTTCTGTTCTGCTTTGCTGGGTCCACCGCTCCCCTTGAGAGGGGTCCCATCACTCTGCTCAGACACAGACGCCACCCAGGGAGGAGGTGTCAGGAATCAAGTGGGCTTGTCTCGGCCCACAGACAGCAGCAAACGTCAGGGCAGGGGAGAATAATGAGCTATTCCAGGAGATATATTTGTTTTCATTTCTAACCCCACAGCTAATTCTAAGAAATGTTTGAATTTACAAGTCCTAAGTCTCGGGGAACTAGGTCAACCAGACTTTGCCTGTGCTCACACGTCCGACGAAGAAAGCTTTTATTTATATCCCTCCCGACTTGCCTCCGAGAAAGAATTGAGAGAGCTTACAACAACAGCAACAAAAATCATTTGAAAACTGAGATCCACACGGGTTGGTAGAACAGAAACGGCAAGTTAGGTCCAGGGAAAGAGGGTGTAACTGGGCCAACTGCAAGGAGTAACAGTGTCTGCGATGAAGCGTATGCTGCAGTCCTGAGTTTCCTGGGAGCCAGGTCAAAAAGGGAAACACAGGAAATCTCTTCTCTCTCACTATAGAAAGCAATTATCCAGTTTATTTCTGATACCCAGTACGAAAATAAATTTCTCGTGCTGGGCTTTATAGAGGGCTATTGAGTTACAGCGCTCTCGACAAAAACACGTTAGAGCAAATGCAAAGATAGAATTCCCATGATGGATTCTCGAAATAATCTTGGGTGAAAGTCAATCCGGTAAAAGTAGTTCTTCACGGAGCTAATCTGACACGGCTCATGTGCGAAGACTCCTTGAAACCTCATTTGACCGAAAGATGCACCCTTTTTGAGGAGTAGAGGAATAATAATACTCCAGCAAACCCTACTATCCCAGCTATTGTGATCACAAGGAAAAGAGACCAGCACTCGCCTGCTCCAGTAATGGGAGCATTGCAAAGTGACAATAAATGCTTGATGCTTTCCAAACGCTTTTCATCACGATTAGAATAAACCCTATAAGGCCCTACATGATCTAGCTCTGTCTGGGTCAATTCCAGCCTCAGGGCCTTTGCACAGGACACCGTTTCTTCAGTTCTTTGGGTGCCAGACCCCTACTTGTTCTTTTTTTTTTTTTATTTTTTAATTATTTATTTATTTATTTATTTTTTTAACGTTTATTTATTTTTGGGACAGAGAGAGAGACAGAGCATGAATGGGGGAGGGGCAGAGAGAGGGGGAGACACAGAATCGGAAACAGGCTCCAGGCTCTGAGCCATCAGCCCAGAGCCTGACGCGGGGCTCGAACTCCCGGACCACGAGATCGTGACCTGGCTGAAGTCGGACGCTCAACTGACTGCGCCACCCAGGCGCCCCCCCCTACTTGTTCTTTAAACCTATGTCCAAATGTCCCTTCCTTAGAGATGCCTTCCCTGACCACCTAACAGACATGGCCCCTCTCACCTTTGAGTCACTCTCTGTCTGTTTCATTTTGTCTTCACAGCAGCCGTCACTCTGAAATTACCTTTTACTTTTTTCACTTGTTTGTTTTCTCTCTCCCCTCATCATGAGACCAGGAATCGTGTCTCTTACTCCTGAATCCCCTGTGCCTTGAACAGTGCCAGGGAGTTAGGGCATGCCTAAAAATTACGTGCCGAATGAATAAATAAATTAGTATACAATACATATTTGGCAGTCATCAAATGCCAAGAATATGAGCCCTGGTCAGGGCTGTCGTGTACAGTGGTGGGGGTTGCACACTGCACAACTGCAGGAGATGCTGTCACGTACATAATGGCACTCCTCTCCCCAAGACATACACTGCACACCCTACATGGCTATGTGTAGGCAACTGTGGGGTATGCGTCCTCTTGGGGACGGGAACTGGAAAGATCTCATTTCCAAGAAGGTACACAGACCCCAGCTTCAGGGACCCGAGGAGTTTCCCTCCAGGCAAGACCCCTTTACACTCCTTGTTTCACCTTTTCTCTGTGTGTCATCTGGCGGATCCTCTATCATTCAGACACCCTTGACTTCCCTTTGGATTATCTTGGTCATAGGTGCGTCTTAGATTGGCCACAGCTCCCCAGTGCCTCTCCTGCTCTGTCTCCTCTTAGCCTCACGCCTTTCCGCTCCTGTCTCCAATCTCCTGGTCCCTTCCACAACCCCCATGCAAATTCGCAAGAAGGAAGATCATTACGGGTCTCACTTATCCTCTTTGGAGAGCGCCTTCATGCCAAGCGTCCCCATTGGTTGACAGCCAGCCAATGGTTGGCCGCTGACATCGACTTACCATTTCTGTCCAATCGGCTGCACTTAAGAGGCAAAAGGCCTCTGGTACAGGCTGGGTCCCACCCAGGAAATGCCTGTTGGTGGGGCTGCCTCTCCCCTCCTCGAATCCTGGGGCACAGCACTGGCCTGGCCGGCCCCCCGCTCCACCTGTCTAAGGAGAGCCGGCAAAAGGCCGCGCAATGACAGAGAACAAAACGGTTTGTCCGAAAACCAAACGGACGAGGGGCAGCGCTGCTGTCCCGTGGCGGAGACCGAGCCGGGAAATCGGACTTCTTGCCAACTTTAGACACACGCAGAGCTATGATTGTGCTCAGGGATTGTCCAGGAGAAACGCTCCTAGGGAAGCACAGGCCCTCCCGCTGTGTCACATCCTCTGAAGTGGCGTCTGCAAACCAGGCCTCATGGCCGATTGGGAATGAGGGCTTTTTCGCAGACTGCCCACTTTACGCCTGAGCAAAGGGAAGTCCAGAGAGGTTGAGCGACTGGATGACTTCACCAGCGTCACCCAGCATCGCATGGAGCCCAGATCTCCCTCGCCGTTGGCCTTCTCGTGGTGTCTTTCTCTGACGCCACACTGCCTCTCTCAGGTTCGCTTTCCTGAGCCCCCCCCCCCTCCCCCCCGTAACTTCCCAGAGATGTGAGCGATGTTCATTTTGCATCCCTACGATGCCTGCCATCGCCTTCCAGATGATGATGATTAGGGTTGGTGGACATGAAGCCTATTAGACTATTGCCTTCTTTCTTTTTTTAAATATTTATTTGGGGGGGAGGGGCAGAGAGAGAGGGAGACACAGAATCCGAAGCAGGCTCCAGGCTCTGAGCTGTCAGCACAGAGCCCGACTCGGGGCTCAAACCCACAAACAGCGAGATCGTGACCTGAGCCGAAGTCGGATGCTCAACAGACTGAGCCCCCCAGGCGCCCCAGGCTATTGTCTTCTTAAAGCATTTCAGAGGTAGCATATTCGCACCTCAGGGCCTTTGCACTTGCTGTGCCTTTGCCCGGAATCCTCATCCCCCAGAGAGTCTCATGGCTTGCTCTCTGATGTTATTTTTCTACTCCAATGGCCTCTCCCTGAAGGGTCTTTTTTCAACCTCCTAATTTTCGTTAGCACCCATCATGCCGTCTTCCTTCACCATGTTCTGCCTGTCAGCAGCCATCACCACCTGGTGTTATAACATTTGTTTGTTTGTTTGTGCGTAATCTCTCTTGTCCACTGGAATGTCGGCTCCACGAGGGCAGCAGAGACATCGTTTTATTCTTTCCCGTGTTCCCAGAAACTTGAACAGTGCCTGGCACGGAACAGAAGTTAATAATTGCTTAGTGAACAAACAAATGCCTAATCAATATTTATTTCCTCGTCGGCACTCTCTGCTGCCGCAAAGGGAAGGGTTCCATCCGATGATAAGGCTCTGGGAGGTGACTCACTTGTCCCAGTCTGCCGGGACTTTCCTGGGCTCAGCCCCGAAGCCCAGCGTCTCCAGTCCGGCAGCCAGGGTGGGTCGGCTACCCGGGAGCTGTGATTTCATAGCCGGGTCACACATGCTGGTAACAACGGCAGCTAACCCTTGCAGCGCCCTTGCTAAGTTCCAGACGTTGCCCTAAGCCCTTTGGGGCAATCGTGTTTCACTTAATGTGGTGGCAATCCCGTTTGGCAGATGTGGAAACTGAGGCGCAAAGCTAGGTGGTGGAGAGGGGCTTTGAACCCACACACTTCAGCCCCAAAGTCCAGGCTGCTGTCCCCACAGCTGGCCTCCCTCTTTCTTGCTTATGCGTGACAAGCTTCGCCAGCACCCACGGTGCTCAAATCCCAGCCCCCTGCCCCTGCCAGCCAGAGAGAGGACCCCCCAAACCAGCCGACCAAGGAAGGGCCTCCTGTCGGCTCAGTCCCCCAGTCCCTGCGGCTGGCAGGACGCCTGCCGTCCGTGAGCTCGTGCCTGTTCCGCTTGCATCCCCCTGGCACCCGCTACAGCTGGCAGAAAATATAATAAATAAATAAATAACTGGGTAAATAACTAACTAAAGTGGGCAGAGTCACGGGTAAGTGGCACGGGCCGTAAATAGCCCTGCAACACGGGGAACCCAGCGAGCAGTGGAGAGCCCTCCTTTGGAGGATCAAACACTGGCCGTAAATGCCAGGGAGGGGGTTTATGAGCTGAGAATGAGCCTGTCCTCCCCTGGCCTGGGACGGCTGTCGTGCCGCTCCCCCCCCCCCCTCGGGACGGGAACGCGGTGGGGTGCCGGCCAGGGGCTCGCCCGACCCACCGGGGTGCGCCTCACGGCACAGAGCAGGGAGCTGGGCCTCCCGTGTGTCCTTATCTCATTCACCGAACCCGTGTTTACACTTGGCGAGGCCCGAACTCTGTGAGTATGTTGCCTGCTCGAAAAATAGAAGAGAGCCGCCATGAAACACACACACAAACTTCCCTCTGCACCTGTCTAAGCAGCGCCCCCAAAACACCCACAGAAAGCAGTGTGGCCCTCCCCCCAGGCCCCCAACGTTTTTATTACACATATTTCATACTCAAACGCGGCAGCGTGCACCTGCCAGGCTGGAATGATGTCTCCTCCAGCGCAGGTGGGAATGGCAGCTTCTTTTTTTTTTTTTAATTTATTTTTATTAAAAAAAATTTTTTTTAATGTTTATTTACTTTTGGGACAGAGAGAGACAGAGCATGAGCGGGGGAGGAACAGAGAGAGAGGGAGACACAGAATCCCAAGCAGGCTCCAGGCTCCCAGCTGTCAGCACAGAGCCCGACGCGGGGGCTCGAGCTCTCTAACCGCGAGATCGTGACCCGAGCCGAAGTCGGACGCTTAACCGACTGAGCCACCCAGGCGCCCCGAGAATGGCAGTGTCTTAAAGCGTTCGATGCACGCCTACCCGGTGACCTGGCCATTCTAGAAACGCGCCCAGGTGTCCACCAAAAATCACGTTCTAGAATGTTCATGGTAAGACTCTTTGAGACAGCCAAGAGCTTGGGAGTCGTCTGAAGAGCCATCAACAGGTGAACAGGACAAATGTGGTCTCTTCCCGCGGGGCCGTGCGTTAGAGGAGACTCGGTCCACGTCTGCCGCGCATAGCGCCGTGGACCGAGACGGGGAAATGTGCACATACCGTGTGACTCCACTTTTGCCGAGTTCAGACACCAGCTGTCCCTGCAAGGTTAGGAGTCGGGGTCACAGGGGCGTACGTGGGAACTGGGGCGGGGCCCACGAGGGCGTCTGGGGACCCGGGAAGGTGCTGCTGTTTCGTCTGGGTGCTGGCTCCTCGGGTGCATTTGCTTCGTGGAAATTCAGTGAGCTGCCCACGCCGGATTCGTAGACTTTCCTGTAAATTCTCCCTTCAGTAAAAAGGTTTTTTCTCGGCGGGAGGGTGTGAGAGAAACAGAGCGTCACGGGTGGCCCGGTGCTCAGTGCTGCCCGGTGGCTCGGTTGGGGTGACGTCCTTTCTGCCTGATTTCAGTTGCTCAGCTCCCCTGTTTTTCCCTCTGGGGCTCAGGGGAAGAGGTTCTTTGTCTCCGAGCGCAGTCTGGCCTCAATTCCACCAGAAGCTGGCAAGCCTGAGAGACAGAAAAGCAGCTCATGTTCCTCCCGGGGCTCGGATGTCCCAGCGCTGGACAAGGACAATTGTTTGGTTGCCTGGAGCGAGCTCGCTCGCCCTGACGGTGGCCTCGAAGCCCCGGTCACGTCCCAGCTCGAAGCGACAGGCGGTTCCCCCTGCCGTGGCCAGGAGTGGCCAGCCCCAGAGTCAAGGACAAAGACATTTTTAGAAGAGTTGCTGAAAAACATTTTGGCAGCTTCTCAGGGTCTGCTCAGGCCTGTAACTTACCTCGGGGTCTAACTAGAAGGTATTTGCAGCCCATAAAATTGACATGAGGCATCTTATTACCAGTGTTACCCTTGGACCGAAATTCCATTTCAGAGACACTGGAGACCAGGTATAGAATCCCCAGGTTCACGCGTCTTCGTCCAGCTAGTGCGCGGAGCATGGCGCAGGGGGGTTACCTGGATGGTGAGTGGGGCCAGGGATTCCCAGGGGACATACCAATGAGCTCGAGAAGATGCTTTGTGTGGTTTGTCATGTTTTAAGCGTGGGGGAGCTGCCTGGGGTCCTCAGCCTAGATTTAGGCTCAGATCTGAAGGATGAATACAGTTTCCGGGCGAGGAAGGAAAGAAAGGGCATCCCTAGAGGAGAGAATGGCACGTGCAAAGGTCCTGCGGCAGGCGCAAGCAGGAAAGAAGGCCAGGGTGGCCAGGGCACAGATTGTGACAGGAGCGGGGAAAGGTGGGGCAGTGGCAGGACCTCACAGGGCCTTGCAGCACATTGGAGGGTTTTGCTTTATCCTAAAGCCGACAGGAAGTTATTGAAAGATGTGAAGGGAAGGCAGAGCTGAGATGGTCAGTGCTGACACGATCACATCTGCTTGTAGAGAGACCACTGTGCCTAAATTGCCGTGATCCGCGAAGCCCTCTGGCCTGGAGGCAAGAGAGGCGCACGAGACACGGCCTGTCTCTCAAGAGCCTCGTAATCCAGCTGAACAAAGGACAGCGAACCATGTGAGGGGGCACCTGACAAGGCAAACGCATAACCCAGAACAGCACTGTCCGCTAGAAATAAAATGTGAGCCACAATGCAAAATGTGCACATTATAAATTTTTGAGTAGCCACCTAAAAACCAGGGAAAATAAGGCTGCCTGGGTGGCTCAGTCAGTTAAGTGTCTGACTTCAGGTCTGGTCATGATCTCGCCGTTTGTGGGTTCAAGCCCCGCATCGGGCTCTGTGCTGACCGCTCAGAGCCTGGAGTCTGCTTCACATTCTCTCTGTCTCAAAAAAATAAACATTAAAAAAATTTTTTAAAAAAATAAATAAAAAGAAACAGGTGAAATTAATTGTAATAAATATTTTTATTGAGCCCAGTTTATTTAACACGTTTTCATTTCAACATGTCATCGATACAGAACATTATTAACATTTCACATTTTTCCTGCGTTGCGTCTTTGGAATCTGGTGTGTATTTTACACTTGCAGCTTATCCCCATTTGGACCGGCCACGTTTGGGGGTGGTTCTGGGCACAGGTCGTGAATGGTTAAGACGTGTGTGGGAATGATAAACACCAGATTTGGGAGGGGGGAGGGCACTGGCAGGGAGGGGGGTGGGATGCCCTCCGAGAAAGGAACCCAGGGTGTCTCAAATGACTTGGAATGTTCCCTCTCTTGAACACGGGTGGGGGGTCCGCGGGGGTCTGCGTGTAGATTTCCGGAATGTCTGAGAGATTTCATCTTCGCTTCGCGGGGCGCCTGAGATACGCGTGTTTGGCCACCAGACCGTCGACGGGAAGAAAAGCTGGGAAGCAAACTGAGACCGAGCCTGGACTCTCATCGGGGCAGCAGCGGGGAGACACCGGATGCCTCACAGCAGGGGCAGGGCCGCTGACGCTGCTTTCGCTTCGGGGTCACTCTGCTCAGGCTCCGTGGCCCCGACGCAGCCCCATCGGGCCGGCCGGCCCCCGCCGACGGTGTGCATGTGGCTGCCGCCTCCGGGGCCGTGGGGGCGCCTGGTGGAGGAAAGGAGAGACGTCCCGTCCGTGGTGGCTCCGGACCCTTCTCCAAGCCAGGCTCTTCTGGGGGCACAGGTGTTCGGGGGAGGTGAGGGGGCATGCTGCATCCCCCCCCCCAGGGAATTGCATTAATGCCCCCGATAGACCTGATTTTTCCAGCTCTATCAGGCTTCATTTAAAAGTACAGTTCGGGGGCGCCCGGGTGGCTCAGTCGGTTGGGCATCCCACTTCGGCTCAGGTCATGATCTCACGGTTCGTGGGTTCGAGCCCCGCGTCAGGCTCTGTGCTGACGGCTTGGAGCCCGGAGCCTGCTTCGGATTCTGCGTCTCCCTCTCTCTCTGCCCCTCCCTCACTCATGCTCTGTTCCTCTCTGTCTCAAAAAAATAAATAAACGTAACAAAAAAATTTTTTTTTCAATTTGGATAAATAAATAAATAAATAAATGTTTTAAAAAAATCAAAGTACAGTTCGATGGACTTTGGTAATTGTGTACCAAACTGGTGTCACAAAACCAGCACCACAGATAAGACGTACAGCATCTCATTTAGCCCCACAAGTTCCCTCCTGCCCCTTTGCAGTCAAGCCTCACCTCCAACCCCAACAACTCCAGCCCCTACCCCACCGTTTTTCCCAGCCTTTTTGAGGCACGATGGACAAACCCCCGTCGTACATATTTAAGGCGCACAAGATGTTTTGATAGAACCACACGTTTTGAGATGATCGCCACGATCAAGCTCATCAGCCTATGCATCACCTCACCGAGCCACCTGTTCTGTGCATGGCGAGAACACTGAGATCTGCTCTCCTAAGCAGATTTCAAGGGCACAGAACGGTACTGTTCACCGGAGTCACCACCCTGTACTGTAGACCCTGGACCTGATTGATCCTGCAATTGGAAGTCCATACCCTTGGACCAACATACCCCCGTGTCCCCCACCGCTCAGCCCTGGTGGCCACCGTTCTCTGTTATTGCCAACTTCACACTTTTCGATTCCACATATAAGTGAGATCGTGTGGTCCAGTTGACTGTGGAACAACACGGGGTTGAACTGTGCTGGTCTCCTTCGACACAGAACTTTCCAGTACATACAGCAGAGCACTATAAGTGAATTTTCTCTTCCTTATGATTTTCTTTCTTTTTTTTAAAGTTTATGTATTTATTGAGAGAGAGAGCATGTGCATGAGTGGAGGAGGGACAGGAAAAAGAGAGAAAGAATCCTAAGCAGGCTCCACATTGTCAGCACGGAGCCTGACTCAGGGCTCGGTCTCACAACCGTGAGATCATGACCTGAGCTGAGATCAAGAGTCAGACACTTAACCACCCACTGAGCCACCCAGGCGCCCCTTCCTGGTGATTTTCTTAATAACATTTTATTTTCTCTAGCTTACTTTAAGAATACAGTATATGATACATAGGACGTACAAAATATGTATTCACCAACCGTTTATGCTATCGGTAAGGCTTTCGGTCAACAGGAGGCTATTAGTAGTTAAGTTTTAGGGCGTCAAAACTTATATGCAGATTTTCGACTATGTGGCAGTCAGTGCCCCAACCCTTGTGTTGTTCAAGGGTCGACTGTATTTGTCTTCCGATGTCTGCTTTGTTTCACCTAACATAATGTCTCTAGGTTTATCCATGTTGTTGCAAATGCAGGATTCCCTTCTTTCTCGTGCCTGCCTGATACTCTGTTGTAAGTATGTATCGCGTATTTCTCCATTCATCTGTCAAGGGACATTTCGATTGTTTCTATATCTTGGCTATTGTCAATAACGCTGCAGGGAATGTGAGAGAGCAGGTATCTCTTTGAGACAGTGATTTCGTTGCCTTTGGATACATACCCAGAAATTCAATTGCTGGATCATGGGGTGGTTCTAGCTTTAGTTTTTTTGAGGAAACTCCATGCTGTTTTCCGCAGCGGCTGCCCCAGTTTAGATCCCCACCAACAGGGCACGAGGGTTCCCTTTCCTCCATATCCTCGCCAACACCTGTTGTTTCTTACAGCCCCCCTGGCGAGTATGAGGTGATATCTCATGGTGGTTTTGATTTTCACTTCCCTGATGATGAGTGATTTTGGTCGGCGCTTTTTCACGTACCTGTTGGCCATCTGTGTGTCTTCTTTGGAAAAATATCTGTTCAGGGTTTCTGCCCATTTTTAAAGCGGGTTGTTGCCATTTTTTGGTATTGAGTTGTATGAGCTCCTTATATACGTTGAATATTAGCCCTTTGTTGGATACTCTTCAAACTGTTTCTCTCATTCTGTAAGTTGCCTTTTCATGGTGTTGACTGTTCACTTTGTGATGCAAAAACTTTTGGGTTCATGGGTCAGATGAATTAATATTGTGAAAATGTCCATACTACCGAAACCGATCTGTAGATTCAGTGCAATCCCTATCAAAATTCTAACTGCATTTCCACAGAAAAAGGAAAAAAAAATTCTAAAATTCATACAGAATCCGCAGAAGACTCTGAATAGCCAAAGCAATCTTGGGAAAGAAGAAAAAACCTATAGGTATCACATTTTCTGATTTCATATTATATTGTAAAGCTGTCATATAATCAAAACAGTATGTACTGACCCTAAAAACAGACACACAGATCACTAGAACAGAAATAGAGAGCCCAGAAATAAACCCCACACTTCTATGGTCAATTAATCTTTGACAAAGGTGCTGGGAACACACATGGGGAGGGATCGTCTCTTTAATAAATGGTGTCAGGAGGACTGGATATCCACATAGAAAAGAATGAAATTGGCTCCTTACCTCACACCATATACAAAAATCAACTCAAGAGGGATTAAAGACTTAAATGTAAGACATGAAACCATAAAACCCCCGAGACAAGAATTTAAGTGCAAGACGTTTTTTGGGAGGTGACACCAGGAAGCAGCCACAGGGAAGGGGAGCCCTGGAAGACGGGGAACAGAGTGCCTTAGATCTCCATCCGCCCACCCAGAGGTGGTCCTGTGGGCGGTGGGTCGGGGGCATGTGTATGTAGCAGCCATAGCACTTCTCCCCTCTAAGTTCCCTCTGTCCCCCCCGTTGGATGATGGGGAAGCACAAGGATCCTAAGTAGGCGGGAGCCCTGCCTGAGTCTCTGAGTTCCCAAGACCGTCACCACCATGCTTACCCTCTGATGAACCCCGCAAATCCCTGCAGGGGCTTCTGGGGCTCCTGCAGGGTGGGTTCCAGGCCTGGTCCCCACTTGTCTCCAGGCCCTTCCTTCCACTCCGTCCGTCTGTGCAGCGAGCTGGAGCTCAGCACCGACTCCGCTCCCTGAATCCACGGCACAGTGATTGCGGCTAATTCCTGAGCAAACACACATCTGCTTTACGGCCCTGGGCCTCGTTGGGTTTGCAGCCCTGGTTTCTTTCTTCAGATGGGACGGAGCTTAGGAGAACAGGGGCTGCCCGCAGAAACCCTGGGCCTCCTGCTCTGGGATCAGCTGGGTCCCCAGGGCGCTGGCTTTGTGAGCTCTGCTGCTCAGTTACTGCCTCCTATGCGAGGACCCTGGCGATCGGGGTTCACCAGCACAGTGTAGACAGCGGGCTGCCAACCCGGCCGGGGCTGGCTGAGTCAGGCTGGGCTTTTCAGGCCCCCCTGGGGCCCGGTGGCCCCTCCTGGGGCACCCTCGGAGCGGGGGGCTCCCCAGCAGGGCCTGTCGCTGGGATAAGGGTTTGTGTGCCTTCTCTCCTCCGGATCAGGGAGGGCAGAGCCTACGGCCCGGGCGCGCGGCCCCGGGGGGCCCTCCCTGCCTCCCGAGAGCCACTCGGCCTGGGTGCTTCACACGCTTTGGGATGCCGCTTTCCGAAAGGGCCGAGTCCTTGTCTGAGTTTAGCCTCTGATAAACAACACCGTGGGTTCTCGGAAATAGTCACTGCGGGGAATGGCAAGATGATTTCACACGGAAAACTGAGTGGATTTAAATGATGAAGACACATGGTGAAAAAGCTGTGTCTTTCCAGCTCCCATTCATCCAGCGGGTTCTTACAAGACTCAGCCTGGCGATGACGAGTCTTTAATGCCTCGCCAGGACTTCCTCATTTCCTTCCTTCCTCCTTCCTCCTTCCTTCCTCCTTCCTTCCTTCTCTTTCTTCTCTTTCTTCTTTCTTCTTTCTTTCTTTCTTTTCCTTCCTTCCCTCCTCCCTTCCTTTCTTCCTTATAACAAAGGTTAGGCCTCAGGCTGCAAATCTTGCCCAGTTCATCCTCCTACTTTGGATTGAACAAACCTTGTTTGGTTTTCAGCAAATTTACTTTTCCAGTTGTTTGTGCACGGTGTGGGCTCCTGGCTTTCCATTCAGGGGACGGATATCAAATTTTCCTTTAAATTAATTTATTATAGATTTTTTTTTTTCTTACAGTGAGTCCTAAATGCGTGTTGTAAGTAAGAGTGTGGGTTGGGATTGGCAAGCTGTGGCCCTAGACCAAATCCAGTCTGCAGCCTGTTTTTGTCAATAAAGTTTTATTGGCACTTAGCCACACCCGTCATGGACACATTCTATTATCCTGACTGCTTGGTGCCTACACAGCAGAATGGAGTGGCTGCAATAGAAACCATCCAGTCCACAAAGCTTGAAGGGACTATTTGGCCCTTTACAGGAGAAGTTTACTGATCCCTCGTGTAACTGGCACACCCATATCGCAAAAACATATACATCACCTAACAGGCAAATGATTAACATTTGGAAAATATTAAAGAAACGAAACATGAGTTCCATCGGCAGGGCCTTCAGTAGTCGCAGAAAATTACCAACCTTCCAGTTGTGTGTCAGATGTCGACTTTATCCCCCTGGGACACTGCTCGGATGACCTCATGAGCTGGAATTCGACGTGCCCGGGGGATTGCGGTTGGACGAATGGGCGAGGCGTTGGAGACAAGGGTGTCAGTGTCCAGTTTCTCTCTCTTTTCCTCCCTGGTCAGACTTTAATTTTCTTTCCTGTCTTAAGGCTCCAGACCTATGCTTTGTTTCCCATGTAGTTTTCTGGTAGCATTGAGCAATCTTCTTTTTCCAACTAATCTTTGTAGTATTTGCCTCCAATTCAACAAGCGCTCCCTGAGCTGAATGCTGAATTGGAGACACAAAAATGAAAGATACCACGTGTCCTCTTGGGCAACTCAACATTTTAGGGAACTCATTCCCACAACTACACCACCACCAACACCAACACCAATCATCCCTACCCCCCACCATTACCAGTATCGCACAAATGAGACCAATTTAAATTGCCCGCATGCTTGAAAACAGCCAAGAGTGCCACGAATGGTCTTAGAGATAAAGTTTCTGAAGGATGTAAGGGAACCCCCGTCTTGCTTGAGAGCATCACCCCCCTCGTGCAACGTCCACCAGGCTGAAAACAGGCAGGTCAAGGTCGTTCCCTGCCAGGGAGATCTCTCTATGGCTTTGCCCAGGTTCCCCAGGAAAGTGTTGGTAGCTGAGGAAGTTGTATATTATATTTGAGTGGTTCATAAATACATTTTCTAAAAGTCTGTTTCCTCGTTTACTTATTTGCTTACGCTACGTTAGTCACTTAGAGAAGACCCAAAATTCAGTGAGTGAATGTCCGGCAGCCACCAGGAATAGAAAACGGGCAAATTGCACTCAGAAAAGCATGACCAGGGCTCAGAGGGCTCTCATCATCGAGATGCCAAGACAAACACGCTCGTAGCCATCACTGTGGACATGGTGGCTCGTGTTTCAATGCCAAAGGGGGAAAAGAAAAAAACAATCAAGAGGACAACATAGAAATGATTTCCCTGGGGCGCCTGGGTGGCGCAGTCGGTTAAGCGTCCGACTTCAGCCAGGTCACGATCTCGCGGTCCGGGAGTTCGAGCCCCGCGTCAGGCTCTGGGCTGACGGCTCAGAGCCTGGAGCCTGTTTCCGATTCTGTGTCTCCCTCTCTCTCTGCCCCTCCCCCGTTCATGCTCTGTCTCTCTCTGTCCCAAAAATAAATAAACATTGAAAAAAAATTAAAAAAAAAATGATTTCCCTCATCAGCATCCGTGCAGAGCATGCCTGTGGCATTGGGCAGAGGACCTACCAAGTACATTACAGCCCTTTGGGTAGTTTCCACGAGAACCGAGGTTGACAAAGGTCTACAAAAACAATGCCGGTCTCAAAAACAAGCCCTTGGCTTACGCCAACTATAGTGGCAAAGACCTATCCGAGTGAAAGGTATAAAGCAAGGAAAGAAGAAAGACGGACAAACCAAGCCTGGGGAAGAGTTGGGGGCAAGGAGGTAGAACCCGGAGCAGGATCAAACTTTGGATGTTGATGGGAGATACCATAGTTATTGTCCAATATGGCAGCCTCTGACCCACGTGGCTAGCAGCACTTGAAAGGTGCGTGGTTTGATTGAGAAACTCAAGTTTTAGTTTAATTTAATTTGAATCCATTTAAATTTAAAAACGGATATGTGATTCTGTTATTAGGAAGCTTGAAGTACGTGTGGAATAACTCTGGTTGGTGAATGGAGCTTCTCAACCGTGTAGTTTATGAAATTTACAATATCTTGTTACAAATTATAAAACTTACAAAATTTATGCGCTTCCAATAGAAACGTAAGACATCCAAATTGACTTGCGCCTAAGTACAAAATGCACAATGGATTTTGAAGTCTTAGTAGCACACACAGAAAAAGACTGTAAAATATCTCCTTAATAGTTTTTTAATTTTGATTGTGTGTTGGAATAATATTTTAGATGTTGGGATTAAATAATGTATTATTGACATTCATCTGATCAGCTTCTCTTTACCCTTTAAAAATTTTTTTTATGTTTATTTATTTTTGAGAGAGAAAGAGGGGGAGAAAGAAAGAGAGGGAGACAGAGAATCTGAAACAGGCTCCAGGCTCCGAGCTGTCAGCACAGAGCCCGACGCGGGGCTTGAACCCACGAACCATGAGATCATGACCTGGGCCAAAGTCAGAGGCTTAACCGACTGAGCCACCCGGGAGCCTGCCCCTTTTTTCACCCTTTTCATGGGTTTAAGTAGAAAACATGAAATTTCCACACATGGCTCACGTTGGATTTCCCCTAGGAGGTGCTTTCACAGTGGGTCAGAGGCCAGCAAACACTGCAGGACGCCCAGAGTGGCTGTCGACTCTGGTCAGTGTCCCTGTCCTCTGCCTACTCCCCAGCCACACCTCAGGAGTAAATGTTTGCCAAGAAGCTGTTGTTCACCCAGAGAGGAAGTAGGGTATAATTAGAAAACCGAATCACAGGTTAGAAATTTTACAGCTCCCACTGTTATCACTGCCTCTGGAACATTCCACCGCCTCAAGTTAAGTAGTTTGCTGAGAATTTCGACTTGGCTCACCAAATCGGACTGGCCTAGGCCTGACATCTCAAGACCCCACAAGTTCTGTGCCCTGGATATGCCAGACTCTGCCAACCACAGAAAGATTTTGGAGTTCAAGATACATTGCGATACAATGTCTCTGAAAATCTAAAATCATTTCAAATTGAGGGGGACCCGCGTGGTTCGGTCAGTGGAGCGTCCAACTTCGGCTCAGGTCACGATCTCACGGTCTGTGAGTTTGAGCCCCGCTCGTGCTCTGTCTCTCAAAACTGAATAAACATTGAAAAAAATTAAAAAAATAAAATAAAATACATACCAGATTTCAAAGGCTTAGCCTGACAACATAATGTAAGGTGTTTAATTAATAATGTATATATTGATTCCATGTTGAAATGACATTTCAGATATATTGTATTACGTAAGATACATTATTACAATTACTTTCATCATTTTTTTAGCCTTGTTTTTTTTTATTAAATTTGTTTTCTTTTTTAACATATCTGTTTTATTTATTTATTTATTTTTAATATGAAATTCATTGTCAAACTGGTTTCCATACAACACCCAGTGCTCATCCCAACAGGTGCCCTCCTCGATGCCCATCCCCCACCCTCCCCTCCCTCCCACCCCCCATCAATGTTTATTTATTTTTGAGAGAGAGAGAGAGAGACAGAGCATGAGCAGGGGAGGGGCAGAGAGAGAGGGAGACACAGAATCGGAAGCAGGCTCCAGGCTCTGAGATCCTTCCTCCGGTCTCAGCTGGTAAGACATTTCCCCTCCGATGGACACAGAAGAGACCCTGTTAGGGTCCGCCCAGTGTGACCACAGACCGGTCCCCTACCCTACGTAAGCCTCACTTTCCTCATCTGGAGAACGGGTGTTATAACAGTGGCCGAGACAGGAAGCTCTTCCAAGGATTGAATGCAGTATTCTGTGTAAAGTGCTCAGCGCCTTGCCCGCCACATGGGCAGCACGTCGCAAGCTCTCAGTGCGTAAAGTGTCATTTCTCACCTCCTCTTGAATCTGACTCCTCTTCCTCTCCTTCAGGGTTTCGCCTCCCCCCACCCCTCCTCTGTAGCATTGTTGCCCCCTTTCCCCATGAACCTTCCTTCTTCTGAGATGCTTGGCTCTCCCCAGTTCCGAAAGGAAAACACACCTTTGTTGGTGTTCGTTTCACACCTTGCGTGAGTTGACTGAGCCACAGTCCCCCCACGCCCCGAGCCCCCACACGGACGCAGCCACGGCCACCAGCGTCCCTCTGGATGGTGCATTTGTCACACCCAAGGAGCCTTCACAGAGACACCTCACCCCCGGCGCCCGGCTTACGTTACAGTTTCCTCTTGGTGCTGAACATTCTGCGGGTCTGGACGGATGTGTGGCCGATATCCGTCATGATGGTCTATACAGAGTGTTTTCACCGCCCTGGAAGTCCCCTGGGATCCCCCCGTTCATCCCGCCGCCTCAAGTCTCACCCCCTGACAACTGCCAGCCTCGGTACTGTCTCCACAGTTTCGTCTTTTCTAGAACATTCCACCTAGTTGGAATCATACAGTATGAAGCTGTTCACATCAGCTTTTTCCACCCGACGATATGCTTTCAAGGTCCCTCATATCTTTTCACGCGTGGCTCGCTAGCTCACTTCTTTTTAGCCCAGAATAATATCCCGCTGTCTGGAGGTAAGTCAGTTTATGTATCCGTCACCTACCCAAGGGCATCTTGGTTCTTTCCAAGCGTGGGCGATTATGAACCCAGCTGCTATAAACACCCGTGTGCAGGTTTCTGGGTGGACATACGTCTTCCGCTCCTCTGGGTAAATACCAATGAGCACGACTGCTGGATCCTAGGGTCGTTCCTCTACGTTTGACCCGCTTCCCCCATCAGCCTCGCGGGCGAGCCCGGCTACCGCCTACGCCCGTGGGCCAACACCATCTGGAAACTTCACCAGTGACTCTCGTCCCGGCGTGCCTCCTTACCCAGGCTTCAGTCTTCTCGACCCTTTAGAATAAAAACAAAACAAAAACGAACCTAGGAATGTTCTTTTTCACGGAGGGACTTTTTTATGGACTGCAGTCCAGCTCGCTCTCAAAGGGTATCCGAGACCACATCTGCCTGGAGACGGCCGGGGAGCTCACCCCTACCCGACGGCAGGTGGCTGTTCTTAGCTGGATGGAGCCCTTCCCACCGGCCCCGAGGCGAGAGGTGCCCTGGGGGGTGGGGGGCGGGCAGAACCCTGGTCACTGGAGCGGAAAGTTGGGGTCTGCACTCCACGCTGTCCTTTGTGCCGCACGCGCTAAGCAGTAAACAGCCCTCCAGGGCCCAAATAAAAAGGTCTTTATGGACAGACAAACACAAGCCAACGCCAGAATCCAATTTAAATGAATAAATAAACCCAGTTCCAGAGACGGCAGGCCGCAAGGTTTCAGGGACACGAGCCAAGCAAGTTGGTTTCTCGTAAATGTGGGGGAGGAGGAGGGATCCCAGCCCCTGCCCGCAAACCCCGGCCCTTCCAGCGGCGAGGGTCCCGGCCCCGCAAAGGGGAGGCGCTCACCGCCGGCTTTCTCCCCCGGGAGCCAGCTTTCAGGTTTGCGCTCAGAGGTCGAGGCGAGTGGACTCTCCTTGCGCTCCGGGGAAAGGGGGCCCTGGGCCTCCCGGGGCCTGCGATGGGGCTGGGGGCTCGGAACACAGTGCTGGACCCGTCCGGTGGTCTGTGTGCCCTGTCGGCATCGCTGGCTCGTGTGTCCCCCGCCGGTACGGGGACGCGGCCGTTTCCTGCCTCGGCCTCTGTCACTCCATCCCCGGACAGGCCCTAGCAGCTCGTCTCCTCCTCCGATGACTTTCCTTTACTCCTCGCTGCGCACGATGCTTGCTCGAAGCCTCTGTCCCCTCGGGGTTCTGGGATGGCAGCCCCCTTCTCTCTGCTTGCTCGGGCTTTTGTCTCCTCCAGACACGGCCATCGTTTCCAAGGCCCGCGGGCCCCAGCACTCCCTCTGCGTGTCTTGACTTCTGTCCCCTCCTGCTGCACCAGCTGTCTCTCCATCCGCGGTCAGAAGTCCCGCGAATCTGAGTGCCAGGCGGGTTTCACAAATGCCCATTTTACAGGCCGAGACCCCTTCTTCGGGGGGCTTCTCAGACCTTCCCCCGGGCGGGAGCAGGAGGCGGGTGGGGGGGGGGCCGGCCCGCACTGTGGTCACACAGACAGGTGCAATGTCTCTTCCCAGCGTGTTCGTCCATCTGCTCCGTCAACACGTAAGCCCTCTCTCGAGCCGAGCCCTGGGCAGGGAGTCGGACGGGAGGGGCGCTAGGGGCGAGGGTGGGCGGGCAGGGAAGGCCAGCCGGGGCAGGGCGGAGTGTTGGGGGGCCAGGTCAGAGACGTGGGCCGGAACTGTCCCCCCATGTCTTCCAGCGCCTGCCGGGGACGAATGCCTGCGGCGGGTCCCGGCCCAGCCCAGACCCGGAGCGCTGCCGGCCCACGCCCCGTCCAGCTCATCGCTGCAGCTCCGGGACCACATGCTGTTATTATTTCAGGGAAATGGGGCGTCCCGGCCACTCTGCTCCACCAGAGACACTCCTGGTTTTGACCCAGAGTCTGGCGTTTTCGGGGCGCCGTGAGCTGTGGCTGCCCGCACGAGAAGGGGGCCAAAATCTGCATCTTTGCCCCAGACCCCCCCCCCACACACACACCCCGTGCTCTTGTGCGAGAGACTTGGAGCGAACCCGAAAAGCGAGGCCCGGAGCCTGGGGGGCCGACCGGAGGGCCGGGGAGCTGGCTCGGCCCTGGGCTCTCTGAAATCTTCAGACTATTTTTCAAACACTGGGGACTCCAAAGTCAGTTTTTCCGAGGTATGCTTTTCCCCCTCAATTTAACCCTGCTTGTAGCTGCTCCGTGGAAATTTAACCTTCATGTGTGTGCGTGTGTGCACGCAGGTGGGTGTGCACACACACGCCTATTACAGGGGAACGGGTTGGATAATAGAAACTTGGGAATGGAGCCTGGAGAATTGCAACAAATTCATCTGTTTCCACGGCCCAGTACCGCACCAGGATAAGCTGGAAACAATTTTACTTTTTAGAGAGAGAGAGAACCAGCAGGGGGGAGGACAGAGGGAGAGAGAGAATCTCAAGCAGGCTCCATGCGCAGCACAGAGCCCGACGCGGGGCTCAATCCCACGACCCCGAGATCATGACCTGAGCGACAATCCAGAGTCTGATGATTAACCCACTGAGGCACCCGGGCGCCCCGGAGACGATTTTTAAAGTTGCCTCTGTGCCATTCTAGGCTAAAGAAGAGGTGTGTGGATTGAATTGTGTCTCCCACCCCCAGATTCGCAGGCTGGAGGTCTCGACCCAGAACTTCAGAACATGGCCTGATTCGGAAATAGGGCCTTTACAGATGTCATCAGTTAAGGTAAGGTGACTCCGGACTGGGATGGGCCTAATCTAATAGGACTGCTGTGCTTATAAAAGGGGGAATTTGGACACAGACACACACAGGGAGATTACCAGGTGAAGACTGGATCTGTACCTCCAGGAGCCACAGAACTTCTAGAAGCTGGCAGTCAGGCCTAGGACAGCCTTCCCAGCACCTTCGGAGAGAGCATGGCCCTGCCGATACCTTGATCTTGGACTCTAGCCTCCAGAGCGATGAGACAAGACGTTTCTTTTTATTTCATTCTTTAGATGTTTACTTTTGAGAGACACAGAGAGAGCGTGAGCGGGGCAGGAGCAGCGAGAGAGGGAGACACAGAATCTGAGGCAGGCTCCAGGCTCCGAGCTGTCAGCACAGAGCCCGACACATGGCTTGAACTCACGGACTTTGAGATCATGACCTGAGCCGAAGTCAGACGCTCAACCAACTGAGCCACCCAGGCGCCCTTCCTTTTTTTTATTAACTATTAGTTGGGCACAAGTAAGCTAATAAAAAATGAATCTGCATTTCTTCGCCACACGCTAGAACTGTATTGTTCCTTCCTTCTTTCGAGGAACGAAGGAACTTTCTATGCTCCTGTGTACTTAACCCGCATCTGCCTCATTGTTTCTTTCTTCCTCAGGTTAAAACAAAATAACGCCTCCACCCATGAAATGGGGAGCGATGTGCCTTGAAGGGCAAGAATGAGGCTCTGAGGACACACGGCTCCAATCTCTGTTCCACTATTTCTTACCTTCAAGGCCTCACCTAGGTTACTGTGCTTCCCAAACCCTTAGTGTCCCCGGCTGTAAAATGGGAACATTAACGTCTCGTGAGACCTGAATAAGGTCATACACAAAATACGTGACCTGGGCAAATATTATCCCAAAGGGCTGGGTTTGCTCAGGTAGATCGAAGTTGTCCATTCACTTGGTAAACACAGCCAAGCGCTTTCTACCTGTCATGGAATGTTCTAGGTGTTGGAATGCAAACTAGATTCGAATGCTCCCTGTCCATTTGGTGTGTCGGCACCATACGTAAACAGAATGTGATTACAGCTCTGGGAATGACGTATGATGGGATTTTTCAGCGGTGGTTGCAGAAGCCCAACTCGAATCAGTGAAAACAGAAGCAGGAAATTTATTGGCTCACTTCCTGCAAAATCTGAAGTCAGATGGCCTCAGGCGTGGCGGATACAGGTACCCAAACAATGCTGTCAGGAATCAACCCCTCTCTCCCCCTTGGCTGTCCCTTCCCCTGTGTTGTCATTCTTGGGTGGCAAAGTGGCTGCCAAAAGCTGCCAGCTCACACTGGGCCCCATCTAGGGACCCAGCAGTAAAACCCTTTGTCCCCAAATGCCAACCAAAATCTTCGGGCACGTGCTCATTGGCCTGGTTTCGCTCACGTCCCTGTCTGGCGACCCCATTACATGGCTATGTGCTGCAAATACACTGAATGGCCAGGTCTGGCTCAAGGCAGAGGATTAAATGGGAAAGAGAAGGCGTCTCTTCGTATTTTCCGAAGGAAAATCAGGACCAGGGAACGAACGCCAAGCACGCAGAACCCATAGCAGTCCGTCATAGAACGGAGGAGAGAGCAAGGGCTCTCCCTAAGAGAGGAGAAAAGGTGCCAGAGGAAGCTTCACGAAAGGGGAGGTGGTTTGTGCAAAACACGGAAGCGTGTTCGCCCCGACGAGAAGTCTTTCTGTACATTTGGGATGAAGTTAATCTAACAAGGACCCTGAGTTCCCTGCTCGCGGGTGAGAGAACAGACTGACCGCTGTGGTTCGCTTTCCTGGGTTGTTATATGTCAGTTCTAGAATTTCCATTTGGTTCTTTTTTCGAGTTTCTACTTCTCTGCTGAGATTTTCCATCTTTTTGTTCATTGTGAGTATATTTTCCTTTACATCATTGAACCCAATAATAAGAGTCACTGTGAAACCCTCGCGTGATCATCCCCACATCTCGATCACCTCAAGGCGGTCTACCCAGACTGCCATTTCTCCTGAGAGTAGGGAGAGCTTCTGGGTCTTCGTATATCAATATAATTTGGGGTTGCATCCTGGGCATTGATGGAAGTCACATTGTGAGGGCTTTGGACACTTACATTTCTCCAGAGAGTCTTGTTGTTGGTGTTAAACAGGAAATTAAGTCGACTGGGCTAAACTTTCAAACGGTGCCTCTTGGTGTTTTTGGGTAGGTGGAGGTTATAGGGGCTGGTGGTGAGAGTCTGAATGCCATCATCATCCTCTTTCCCTGCATGCCCAGAAGAGGAACTTTCTCTCGGGATCCAGCCACACTTATCCCCCGACAGGCTCTGATGTCAAGGAAGCATAGCCACAGAGATTGAGATTGATCTTTGGGTTTCCTGAAGCTGCCTACAATGCTGTGATTTCATTTCATTTCATTTTTTTAATTGATTTATTTTTGAGAGGGAGAGACAGAGAGAGCAGGGGAGGGGCAGAGAGAGAGGGACAGAGAGAGACCCCCAAGCAAGGCTCCCCACTGTCAGCGCAGAGCCCGATGTGGGGCTTGAACCCACAAACCCTGAGATCATGATCTGAGCCAAAGTCGAGAGTCAGATGTTTAACCAACTGAGCCACTCAGGCACCCAAAGAAAGACCAGTGCCCTTATAAAAGGGATCCCAGAGAATGAAAACTGGCACAGTCACTATGGAAAACAATAAGGGGGGGGAGCGTTCTTCAAAAGATGAAAAGGGAGTTCCCATATGATCCAGCAATCCCGCCCCTGGGGTTATTGAAAGGACACGGAATCGTCATCTTGTAGAGATACCTGAAACCTCATATCTGTTGCCGCATTATTCACAGCATGGCTATTATTCACCAAGATGCGGAGACAACCCAAGTGCCTACCACAAAAAATGTGGTTTGCCTACACACAGTGAAATATTATTGAGCCACGAAAAAAGAAGGAATTAGCGCTTTTTGTGACAACCTGTGTGGGTTGAGGGCTTTACGCTAGGTGAAATAAGACAGAAAAAGACGAATGCTGTCTGATCTCTCTTCTATGGGTCACCATCACTCTGTTCCCACAGAAACAGAGAGTAGAGTGGTGGTGACCAGGGGCTGGGGGTGAGGGACCTGGGGAGGTGTTGGCTCAAGGGCACAAACTTCCAGTTGTAAGACGAGCAAGTCCTGGGGATCTGATGTACAGCATCTCAACAACGTATCGTGTGCTTGAAGGTCGGTAAGAAAGTAAATCTCGAATGTTCTCACCCTCCGAAATGGTAATTAAGTGAGCGATGGGGGTGTTCACCATCCTGGGTGTGTTTCTAATCCCTTCAAAATATAAATGTGTATCGAATCCTCACGTCAGACACCTTCAACTTACACAACGTTCTATGCTGATTATCTCTCGATAAAGCCGGGGGAAAAAGAGGCCGGCAAGGTCCCTCCGCCCTCCTGCCCCGTGAGCACACAGTGAGACGATGATGCTTATGAACCGGGCAGCTGCCCTCCCCAGACCCCAAATCCGCTGGCCCCTTGATCTTGAACTTCCCAGCCTCCGGACCTGTGAGGAACAAATGCTTGTTGTCTCAGCCCCTGAGTCTATGGTATCTTGTCATACAAGCCCAAACTAAGAGACCGGCGTTTGCCAAACTTTTCAGACTATGACCCACAGGTAGGAACACTGCGCCTCAATCCAGACGGCACACAGCACCCCCACATACACACTCACACTCATACACACACTCATAGACACACACTTTCCGAGACAAAAGTTTCATGAGATAGTACTTAGTCTCACCATTCGTGATGCCCTCTGATACCTTTTATTCTCTCGTTATTTAAATGCTGCTCATGGCTCCCTAAATGGATTTCAATAGTCATTAGTGGGTACGAGCCTCATTTTGAAAAGTACTGGCCTGAAGACACAAGGAGACGCGGACAAGAGTGTTTGTCACGGCGTTGTTCACGGTAGGACGACAAATACAGCAAAACGGAACCGGGAAGCACACCACGTGCCCGCGAAGGAAGAGTGCGGGCCAGCAAACGCGGTGGGTTCCTACCAGGGGAAACTACACATAGTGGACAGGAGTGAACCAGCGGACTGTGTATCGATGTGGGTGAACTTACAGAATAATGCTGAGCCAGAGAAGCAAGTTGTAGAAGAAAAGATACAGTTGTATACATATGTGGAAAACAATACGGAGCTTACATATCTATAACTTAAAGTCGTTTAACGTAGGGGCGCTCGGGCAGCTCAGTCGGTTGAGCGTCTGACTTGATTTTGGCTCAGGTCGTGATCCCGGTGTCGCGAGATCAAGCCCCCCGTCAAGCTCCGTGCTGAACGTGGATCCTGCTTAAGATGCTCTCTCTCCCTCTGCCCCTCTCCCCGACTCGTGCGTGCTCTCTCTTTCTAAAAAAAAAAATATATATATATATATATATATATGTATATCTATATATCTATATATTGTGTATGGAGATGTTTATGTATATGTAGACATGTTCACAGAAATGCACAGGAGTAACTAACATCAAATCCAGAATAACTGTTAATTCTGGTAGGACGTCAGGACTTCAGTGGTTTGTTTTATCCAGGGACGTTTACTTTCTTCGCCCGGCGGAGGTTGTGTGTGGCTTTTGTTCCGTGAGTCCCTAGATCTTTTTGGATCACCTGTAGTCTCTGTTCCTTAAAAGCACCTAATGAAAGATAAGAGGCTTTGGAACCTGGAGTCCACTTCCCCCGGCGTCTCAGCCGCTGATGCGCCGTTTTGCCTGTGGCTTGAGTATTTCCTGCTACGTGCCAGCCCTTATTAACTGAGCATTTGCTCGGACCCTTTATAAAAGTTTAAGTGATACGCTCTGTACAGAAGACCCAGAATGCACCTCAGGCACACCGTGTTCGCGGCAGGCGGCACATTATAATGCATTAATTTCTAAGGGAAAATCTGTAGCCCGTTTCTTGGCCCTGGGCCCACAACTAAGAAAGATTGCTCAGAAACATGCACTCTTTGGTGCTTTTATATATTTAATGGCCTCAGGAATGAAGGAAGGTTGGCGGAGGTGGGCGGGGGGGGGGAGCTCACTATTTACTATGGGGACTCTGCCCCCCAACCCTTTTCCCCACAACAAATTCTTTCCAGGTCTCTTTTAAAAGGTTTCATGGCGAACCAATGCATAAAGGCCCCATCGCAGGCTGGCCTTTATAAACGACAAAACTAGGCTACTGTGGAATAAATTATTGACTTAGCAGCTAAGGCACCTGAAGGAGGAAGAAAGGAGGAAAGTGTGTGGATATAATTGGGCCTCGTTGGAGAGCAAATTAAGGTAGCACATGTCTCATTTCTCAGTGACCCAGCTTGGGAGGATTCTGGAGCGTTTCCAAGAACAGAAAAGGAGGCCTGGGGCCCCCCTGATGTGGAAACGTACCGAGGGCAGGGTGGACCTAGGCGGGAACATCTCGCCTTTAAATGGCCCTGTCCTGGCCCCTGCCTTATGCTGTCACTTCTAGCTGGCTCTCCCGTGGGTGCACAGGTGGCCTGCAGGGATCCAACATTTTCCCTGTGAAATCACTTCCTCTCGTTAGGATGGGCCTCCGAGTGCTGGCCTTTTGATCCTGCCTTTATTCCCAAACTGGAGATAAGGCTGCGTAAGACCTCATCCTTCCAGAAAGCTGACTGTGATCCCGCCTTCCGGGCACATACCTTTAGAATCAACTCCCGAAGGCCTCGTCTTCCAAGGTACAGACTTGGGACGCTGGGTCCCCCTCTTCCTGGTCTTCTTGGGTGACCGGGAATGACAGGCAAACTATTGATTATGACAGAGCCGTCGTATCAGCTGAGGGACAAAGGTTTCCTCCATCATGAGTTGAAGCTGGGGCCATGAGCTCCATGGGGGAAAGGGGCAGGCAAGGTTGGGGGGCCCTGAGAGCGGGGAGGCGAGGCTGGAGAAACAGAATATGAAAATAAGTAAGCAGGGGCGCCGGGGTGGCTCAGTCGGTGAAGCGTCTGACTTCGGCTCAGGTCATGATCCCACGGTTCATGAGTTCGAGCCCCATGTCGGGCTCTGTGCTGACAGTGTGGAGCCTGCTTGGGATTCTCTCTCTCTCGCCCTCTCTCTACCCTTCCCCCACTTGCACTCTGTATCTCAAAATAATTTTTTAAAACAAATTTAAAAACATAATTAGGAAGGAGATGGGTGCAAGGCAGTATGACCTTGGCCAGATACAGCCTCGGGCACTAAGTGCCCTCCGCGTCTCCAGATCCCTCACCTGCACTCTGGGAAAGTAACAGTCCCTCCCTCCCCGGACCGGAACAGGGTTGAGTCCTAGCGGAGCCCCGGGCTGTACTGAGTGCTCAATCCTCACCAGCTTCACTGTAGTTTCGAGGGAACAGAGCAGACACCGTGGCTGAGCAGGGAACATGAGCCTCGCCCCTCCAGCCTGCCAGCGCGTGGGGGGCACTGAGTGCCATTTCGTCTGCGCCCACGTTCCCCTCGGGGGTAGATCAGCACCTAACAAAGGTCTAATCCAGAGTTCACCTCCCGGAAGAACCGGGAGAATTCTCTTCCCTGAACGGCAGCATAAACACGACTTCTGGGCCTTTCTTCCTGCACATCCTTCCTCACTGGAGTCTACTTATTCATTTTCCTCTACCTAGCTACATCGTGCTTGGCAGACCGCATTTGGGTGGACGCGGGACCCCAAGGACCCAGGTCTCAAATTCCTGATGCGTGACCCGGGGGTGGGGAGCAGGAGGAAGAAGGTGGGAGGGAGCGAAAGTCAAAAAGGTACCGTTTCTTAGCCACTGGGGCGGCCGAAGTTAAAAGTCCGAGGATGAGAACAACCAGACGGCTTCTTCCTTGCTGCTGGGGATGAAATCCCACCCCTAAGTATTCACCCACGAGAAACAGAAAGACATCCACGCAAAGACTTACACCTTTTTACTCCGAATAAATCCACAGCGGAAACAACCAAATGTCCGTCCGGAGGGACCAACTTAACACTAGAAAGTTTGTGCCGTTTATCTGATAGTCACATTTCGCTGGGCGCCCCGTATCACCGGGAAACCCTGATTCCAAGGCACCCGTGGGACCGTTGCCACCAGGTGGTGTTGGGGGGAGCGCAGGCCAGACGGGAGAGACGCGGAGGCTGGAGGCTGTCCTTCAAGGGAGCTGCCTGCAGGACTGCGCTCCCCGGGAACCCCGCCAACGATGGGCGGTCTGGCGGCGCCCGGGGAGGGGGCCGGCCTTGGCCCCTTGCACAGGGCTCCTCACCTGGGCTCCGAGAACCGGGTCGGGGAACATTCCTTCGTGTCTGTGTCGCCAGCCTCTGATGCATTTATTTCCCTTCCGTTGCGATTCCCCCCTATTACGAACCACAATAATGAACAGAAACTGTGACTTTATTCCCCGTAAAGGGCAGACGTACCCTTTCTGTGTAAGCCTATGTTTTCTGTGTTGTGCATTTAAAAACATTCTGAGGGAGCCTGGGTGGCCCATCGGTCAAGCGTCCCTTTCCTGAGCTCAGCTCAGCTCTTGATCTCAGGGTCACAGAGCCTCCGCGAAGAACCCAAAGGAAAGAGACATTAGTCTGAGGAGGGGTCCAGGAGAGTGCCGAAGCGGTCAGGGTTGCCAAAAAGGACGGGCCGCCACCCGTGGCCACCTTAAGCGTTGCAGGGTGAGCGGGGCATATGGGAGATGCCCGGACCCCACGAGCCAGCCTCTCTGGGTGTGCTCAGCCGGGGGCACCCCTGCAGCCTCCTGCCCGGCCCGGCTCCCCTCACCTGCTTCCTCCCGGATCTGTTGTGTTGCTCTCCTGTGCAGTGATATTGCCCCCCCCCATTCACGTCTTGAAGCCCACCCCCAAAGAGGTGGAGTCAGGAGATGGGGCCTGGGGGGTGACGAGAGATAGAGGAGGGCGTGAGGGTGGGTGCCCCCCCCCCGATGGGTTCGGAGCTCCCCCCCTCCTCTATGCGAGGCCATTCGGAGAAGGCAGCCCTCAGCAAGCCGTGGGGGGTTCTCTCCCACTGTCCAATCTGCCGGCCCCTCGATCTTGGACTCCCGGCCTCCAGGACGGGCCGACGTAAGCGGTTTCGAGCCTCCCCGGCTGCGGTATTTCATCTGAGCCACCGAGCTGACCCAAGCCAGCGCCCTCGGCTGCGACGTGCTGTGAGTCTCAGTGACGGGACGTCCCGTCTCGTGACCGCATCACAACCCTGCCCGGGGGGGCCGCGCCGCACCTGCCCCGCGGCTCTGCCTTCTCCCGGGAGCCGGGTCTGTCTCCACTCACCGCGGTCAGGTCCCGGGGCGCCCTGGGGCTTCCCGAGTCAGCCCGCCCCGAAGGCACCCCAGGCAGGGCCTGCCACCACCGTGGACCTCGGGGCCGGACCGGAAAGTGGCGGAAAAGTCTGGAAAGTGGACTGGAAAGTCCGCGGCGAGTAGGTCAGCGGGTCTTGTTAAGAAGGTGGAGTCGACACCTTCCAAGCTTGTCCCTTCTTCCCTGTTCCCCCCATCACCCCGGCGTCCAGGCCTGCATCGGTTCTCACCTGGGCTACCTTGGCAGTACCCTGTCTTCCTGGGCTCAGGTCTCGGGTTCCGATTCATCCCCTTAGTGCAAATGTAAGAGTTCCAGACTCGGGCATAGCTCGTGTTTGGGTTTTGGGGGCCACGAATGAGACACCGACTTTTACGGACGTCTTACTTTCCCAAATAAAAATGTGACAAAAAGAGAAGCTCACCGGTACCCGCTATCGCCACCGCTTAATAAAATGCAGAGGCGACAAGTGACTTGTTACAACAGTCCCGACTGAATAAAACCAACCTGAGAAGAAACTCCCGACTTTCTTGGTTGTCTCGTTTCATCCGAGACCAAAGAAAGGGTTTGTCCGGTCCTGGTGGCCGAGGAGCAGACGGGTGTTCGGAGCCACCGGCCCGTGGGATGAAACCCAAACTCGAGCGTGACTCGCAAGTCCACCGTCTGTGCCACGAGGAGCAGGACAAAGTAAGAAGGGACCTGGATGAAAGGAGGAGGAAACCGTGTGAGAAGAAAGACCACAGGGGCTGCTTAAAACAGTGTGTTGGAGAAACCAAAGGGGAGACGGCACAGAGCTAGAGAACAAAGCAGGGGTTGGCCCAGGTCCGGGAAGGAAAAAATAAACAGATGAAAACAGATAAGAGGACATCGCAGGAAACAAATGACCGTATCTTAGTAACTCTTGAAAGCATGGTGGCCAACAAACTCAGACACGTCAAAAGCTATTAGTGGAAGAAAACCTCATGATGTTTAAAAATAGAAGTCAAACTCCAGAATCGCAGTTTACATCCACACAAAAACTGGGAACGGGCAGCAGAAAGTGGAAAATTATTTAACACTGTTTGTCTCATTTTACATAAATACCACTCCGTTCCTGACCTCGAGCGTTACAGAGACTCGACTGTCCTTTATAGCAAGGCTGGCGTTCTTGGAAGTAAAATCACTTTGCGTCTTTCACGTCACGAGGGAGGAAAGAGGGGAGGGGACAGTAGTGTCCGTCCGTAACGGGTGCTGAACGATGCACAGACAACGCAACGACAGAAAGCATGGGCAAGAGAAAGCACACGGAGCGTCTTGGCTGCGAGAATAAATCAGACGGCACAAAGCAGACCCTAACGCTGACTCAGAAAACCAAAGCCAGCTGCACGCTGCGTGCATGGGCACGCCTGCAGCAAAGGGACAGGGAGAGGTTGGAAATACAAAGGGGACCCAAGCGGAAGAGAGAGCCGGGCCGGAGACAAGAGGCGGGCAGAGCAGGCAGAGCGGGTCGGGCACCGACGTCACAGGATGGAGAGGCTACAAATCACCACAAAGTTGGTGGCTTTGAACAACAGAAATGTAGTCTTTCCGGCTCCCGGGGCCCAGGGGTCCTTCCTGTCTCTGCCTGTCTCCACCGGACTGTCCCCTCGGCACCTCTTTTTTCTCCTTTCCCACCAGGATGCTCCTGCTGTTATCCAGGGTCCGCCGGGAGAGTCCAGGGTTATCTCCTTGTCTCAAGAGCTTAATCACGTCTGCGTAGACCCTTTTGACGAATATGGTCGCATTCACGGGTTCCGGGGACTTGATGTGGGCATCTTTTGGGGTTCTGCCATCTGCTGAAGGAGCCCACGGTACGACACAGGTGTGCGGCGCCTGGATAAGGGGTATCTTTTTGGTGCCCAGACGTTGCACCTTCCTCCCTCTCCACCAGCGTTCTCCAGGCCAAGCGTTCTAGAAACTTCTAACAGGCCTCCTCCGTGATTCCGGGGCCTCCCCCAATACATGTGGCCACCTCCCCACCCCCCGAAATCCCTGGGTGGGGGGGCAGCAGTCTGACTGGAAGTGAGGGCATCACAGAGCCTGTCCTCTCTGGCCGCACCTGCCTGTGGGCTCCATGCCTTCGCTCTGTGTTTTCTCGGGGGGGTGGGGGGGTGCGTGTGTCATCGATGCAGATGGGGGGGCTCAGATTCTCAAAGCCACTGATCGGTGCTCCCGTGACTCTCCCCAGTCAAGAGTAGCCCTTGGCAGAAATCCTGAGAGAGAGAGAAAGAGAGCAAGCCAGCCTGAGCAAGCCAGAGCCCTACATGCTGTGGGGCTGCGTCCGGATCCCGCAGGGCCCTGTAACAACCCTGATGGGTGGTTCTGCTCCGACAAGAACGGGGGCGTCCACCGGGTCACCTCCTGAGCACCGAGGACTCCCGCAAGCTGAGGAATTCTGGGTGGTGCCAGCGACGTCCTGACAATGCTTCTCTGTTAGAAATCAGGAAAAATAGGAACGGTGTATGGAAGCCGTGCTGAGTCCCTTCCGGGCTGCCTGCAGGAGCGAAGGGAAGGGTTGTCCCAGTGACCCTCGGTCCCCCCCACCTACAGATGGGGTGTCGGCGGAGAGGCGGGACCCCTCCTCAGAGCCCAGACGGCGGCCATGCTCGCCGGGCCCCAAAGGAGACCCTGCCCCTCCTGCCCCTGCAGGGCCGGCCCAGGCTGGAGGGGCTCCGTCCCCAGAGTTTGCTGGTGAGCCTAGAACGTGATCGACTGAGGGGCGGCCTCCTTCCACGGGGCCCTTGTGTTTGAAAGTCTGTGAGGAAACCGCACCCCCACCCCCACCCCAACCAGCTTCACCACCTTGCTGCTCCGTCTCCAGATTTCAGCCTCTTTCTCCACCAGAAACCGAGGTGTGGCCGAGCCACCCCACCCAACTTCAAGAGCCTTCTGGAACATTCTGAGGACATGTGAACTTCAGGTGGTGACGCTCGTTTCCAGAAGGGACATAAATGCCTTTGCTGGGGTTGCCCTCGCGCCGGCTCTTTGGAAAGGGCCATTGCCCGGGCCTGGGGACGGGGCGCCAGGGGCTGGGAAGGTCCGTGGCGGTGGACGGGCCCGCAGTTGTGACCGACAGCCACCTGCCTTCCCGCCTCCCTTCATCCTCTCTCCCTCGTCCCTCCCTCGTTCTGATGTCCCTTTTATCCCCAATATAAGCCTGATAAGGATTCAGTGGAGAACATGTAAAAACTGCAGAAACACGTGAAAGAAGACCGTTTGTCACACGAAGGTGACAAGGACATCGATGGTGACGCTCCATTGAACCCCTGCTGAGCACTTCCTGCCATCAACACGTTGACTTATTTATTTATTTATTTATTTATTTATCTCTGCCTAAAGCTTTATCGCTTCCATTTGGCCCACGGTGTGGCGAGGGCCCCAGCTGGTGACACAGCTCCCTAGTGGCCGCAGGGAGACCCTGGGGCATGAGCTCCGGACAGCGGGGATGCCAGAGGGACCCCGCAAAGCCTGCCCATCTCCGGACGCTCCTCGTCCTGCTAGAGGGTGAGCCTCGCGAAGGAGACTTCCTCGTCCAGCCCAGCCTGGGGGCCAGGCTGCCGAGCGAGTCGGGGGTCACCGTCTTCCCGACGAGTGTCACCCGCCCACCCGGGAAGGGGGTCTCCGGGGGCACGGCCGGGACGTACAGACCCAGAGGGGCCGGTTCAGGTTCTTGCCCAGAACCAGGGCGCTATCCGTGGGGCCCAGGGTTTGACCCCATGCATCCCGCGTTGCTTCTGCGCGTCCTGGAGGAGGCCGCTGCTGCCTCCGCTCGGGTGTTGCGCCTTCAGGAGACGCTCGGTGGCCTCGTGTTTCTACCCAGGCCGCTCGCGGAAGAAGTGGGCCGGCCCTGCAGAGCCGCGTCCTCCCTCTGGAAACTGAGGCCCGAGGTGGGGAGCAGGTGCACGTGGACTTGGCGGGCGGCGGCCTCCCCCTCGGGGGACTAATTCTGACCAGCCTGGGAGCTCACGGTTGATGGACGGTAAAGGGCTCGGCTCGGAATAGGGTGTGGTTGGTATTAAAAGTCCCTTCATCCCCACAACGGCCCAGGGTCCCGGGGTGGCCGAGAAGATGGCTCGGAAGGTTGGAAGGGGGTCGGAGGCTGCTGGGGGGGGGGGGGGGCGGTCCCTGGGTCTGTTCCTTCCAAACCCGGTTGAAGCAAGAGACAGACCCCAGAGACCGCCAGGTGCCCCGCCATCAACACGTTTAACTCCAGGCCACCCCAGCTGTCACCGTGCCCATTTTGTAGATGAGGAAACAGAGGCTCAGAGCCAGCCCTGAGGCATGGAGATGCTGGACTGTGAAGCTGGCTCTCTGGCTGCCGTAGCCTGTCCTAGCCCCTGCCCCTCTCTGGTCCCCGAGTCAGTCTACACAGTCCCCTGGACCCTCGTGACGCAAATCAGGAGCCATGCTGCGCCCGGAGCGCTCTTTCCACTTAGCATTGGCCCTGTGGCCCTACGGTGGAAGGTTCTGGTCCTCCCCACCTTCATTTCCTCCGGGGAATGTCTGCAGGCACTGAAGGGAAGCCGAACCCCTCCCTCCACCCCAAGGGTAAACATTTCTGCGCCCGGCCGCCAAGGAGGGGAAAGAAAGAACCTCCACCTTGGATTTCGTTCTCCACCGCGGAAAGCCAGGCCGTGGAGAAGAAGCAAAGGGGCCTTTGTGCAGGGAGCCAGAGGGAGGGGGTGACGGCCGGTGCCAGGGCCAAGCCCCCAGCCCCACCTCATGCGGGCACAGGCGTGGGGTCAGGTGGGGCGGAAAGTGGAAGCAGGCCTGGGTGCGGCTCCGGCCTCCCAGAGGGTCTCTGGTCCACAGGCCGGGCCGGGGACTCGCGTTCTGCTCACAGGAGCTGAACTTGCTGAATCGGGGTGGCCCAGAGCAGCAAGCCCCCTGCCCCGATTCTGCGGCGACAGCCCCCTCGTCCCAGCTTGCTTGAGAACAACATAGGTTTTATTTTAAGAAAGACGAGCCTGTGGAACTTCGGCGCAGGAGGCTGGGGGTGGGGGGAGCATTTCGTCTCACCGGTGACCAGGGGCCTGTGCTTCCAAGGGGCCAGGGGTCTCGTTGATGGTTCTGACCCCCTGAGCACACGCTTCACGTGGTTTTCCAGCGGTATAGACGCAGAGAAGGGTGTGCTCTCATCCCTGTGTGATGGGCTGGGTTCCAGATCATTCTGTCGATGCGTCAGTCGTGGCCCTGGAAATTCAACACCAGGTGCATAAGCTGTCCTCGTTATAAATGTTCCCTGAGGATTTGAATGATGTGGGGGGGGGGGGTGGTGCACAAGATACTCCCGAGTGACACTCAGCAACCAGGGGACGGAGAGAAGCAAGCCTGTCTCGTACTGCGTGTCCTCAGAATGGCAGGCACCGTGATAGGGCCTGACACATATTAAAAGCCAATTAATCCCCACGATAGCCCAAGGAGGCAGGCCCTAGTAACGTCCATTTTACAGGTGAGGAAACTGAGTCACAGAAAAGTTAACGTTCCCAAGAACACACAGACAGTAAGCCAGTGATACGGGGTTCAAAGCCAGGCCACTTTGCAAACACCGTGTTACTCTATCTGCGTGCCAAAAATCCGGGTCCTTTCAGACCGAAGAAGACGCAGGGAGCCCCACCCCCCCACACAGACGCACAAGCACGCACACGAAGGGAACAGCCCTGCCGTGGACAGCCGCATGGCAGGAGCCCCGGGATTTTGTTGTCGCTGTTTGTTTTTGCATTTGAGTATAGGATTTTATTTTATTTTTTGACGTTTATTTATTTTAAGAGAGAGCGCGAGAGAGCGCACAAACGGGTTCTGTGCTGACAGCAAGATGAGGGGCTCGAACCCACAACCATGAGATCGTGGCCTGAGCCGACACCAAGAGTCGGACGCTTACCTGACTGAGCCACCCAGGCGCCCCAGGGGGCCCGGGGACTCGACTGTCAGGCGTGGAAGGAGAGGGGGTGCCGGGGGTCTGGGGCAGGATCTCGCGGTCCACGAGTTCAAGCCCCACGTCGGGCTCTGCGCTGATGGTGCGGAGCCTGCCTAGGATCCTCTCTCTCCCTCTCGCTCTCCGCCCCTCCCCCACTCACGCTGCCTCTGTCTCTCTCAAAATAAATACATAAAACTTAAAAAGAAAAAGAAGCCACCTCACTTGCACTAACTGGTTACAGCAGTCCGAGGAAACTCACACGGCCGTCCTCTCGGGCTGATACACGGAGGCTCCAAGATGAGACGTGCCCGGCGTGGGCGTTCCTCTTGTGGCCTGGTGGGGACAAAGCCACGTGTCGGCCCTTTTAGCGGATCCGGGGGTGCAGGGACCCGCCCCTCGGGCCTGGCCCCAGGCCTCTTGGCTGCCTTCCCTCCCAGGGCCACCAGCTTCTCTCAAGCGCGGCCCCGTAGTGCATCCGGGTGACCGGTGGGGCTCTCGGGAGAGGTGGGAGGATTTGGGAATGTTGATGCAGGCGCTCGGCAAACTTTCTGGAGCGCCTGTTCTCAGCCTCCAGAAACGAGCCACCGTGTGGCTGCGCAGAACTTGTAGCCCTGTGGGGAAAACGGAGTCTCCAAGAGACAATTAGGCTAGTGCGTTCTAAGCCCCGCAAGCAAGGTCGGGGGCAGGGTGGGCGGGAGGCCTCACCGAGGAGGTCGGGGAGGCAGGTGTAGGAACATCAGAGGTGACAGTGGGGGTGGGAGGCAATCTTTGGGCCGAGCCTTAAAGAACCAGCACTGATCGGCCAGGTGGGTGTTGGGGGAAGAGGTGAGGGAACAAGGCATGGGGGAAGAGCTTTGGGGAAGTGTTTCAGGAAGAGAGAAGAGCAGTGCAAAGGCCCTGAGGCAGGAATGTGTTCGGTGTGTTGAGAATCACCCGGGTGGCTGGGGCAGCTTGGGCAAAGGCCGGGAGATGTAGACTCCGTCAGAGCAGTGAGGAGGGTGGGGTCAGATCTCGCAGGGGGGCCTCGTAACGACTTTGATGCCGACCTTGAGCAAGTCCGGGCCCCTGGCCACAGATTGATGTGTGAGCAAATAGGACAGTCACGAAATAAAAGCTTTCTTTCTCCTGGCCCTGCCTGATGTCCTGCATTCGCTTCCCAAGGCCAGCGTATCGAGCTACCCTAACAAGATGGCTTAAAACAACAGGAAGGCTGAAGTCTGAAATCAAGGCGTTGGCAAGGCGCTAGGAAGAGACCGCCCCGGCTCTGTCTCCCAGCCGCTGGCGGTGGCCAGCCGTCCTTGGCTCGTGGACACATCTGTCCCGTCTCTGCCTGTGTCTTCACATGGCCTCCACCCCGTGTGTCTGCGTCTGGTAAGGACACCCACCATCAGGGTTAGGCCCACCCGACTCCAGCAGGACCCCATCTTAAGCTGATCGAATCTGCGAAGACAGTTTCCAAGTAAGGTCACGTTCACAGGTCCCTGGGGTCAGGGGTTGCACATATCGTTTGGGGGGACCGGGACACAACGCAACCCATCGCAGGGCCCTTGTCTGCCAGTTATTTGCCCCGTGTGTGCGTGTGTGTGTGTGTGTGTGTGTGTGAATGTGAATTTGCACATGGCGTGAATGGGTTATTAACTCACGAAAGTTCATTTCAAAGGACTTCAGTGTTTAACTGGACTGCGTTCGCAGGATGCCCCAGCCGCAAAAGCTCACGGTCACGGGTGCACCCCCGGTCAGAGTCTTTGCCATGGCCGAGGGCGAGTGGGGCCAGCCAGCCTGGATTCTCTGCGTCTGAGAGCCACCTTTCCCAGAAGACACCAAGCCCACCCGCTGGGGGGTTCCTGTCCTCAAGCAGGGCTCAGAGAGTGTCTTTTCAGGGCTCCAAAGATCTCTCTTTTCCCACAAACGGGGGTTCGGAGCTCTGGGGGTGGCCAGACGGGAGGTACGTGTGCTGGGGCTGTTGGCCAGGGGCAGAATGGTCCTCTTTTCCGGAAGCCCAGATGGAAAGAAGGCCCAGAGGAGCCGGGAGCTGGGATAGTGGTTCCCCAGGGCCTTGGGGACAAGGTCTCCTGTGGGGAGGACAGGGATCCAGCCCACACCGGGGCTCACCATGGAAGAGAGCAGACAGAGCTCCAGGACTCAAACTTCTGCCTTCCCAGCCCGGAATCCTCCCTGCACGGTCCTAGGCTGACAGGGGTGGGTGGGGGGTGGAGGGGGTGGCCCAGGAATGCCGCCTTGACTCCTAAGGACATTCACCTCCTCCCCTGGTGGCAATGAAACGGTTAACTCCCCCCTCAACTAAATAAATAACCTTCCGGATGGTTCTCGTGAAGGCCCCAGACATCCCTTTCCACCATGACTGCTATGGGCTGAATGCCTATGTCTCCCCAGAATTCACAGGCAGAAACCCCAGCCCCCAGTATGATGGCACCAGGAGGTGGGGCCCTTGGGAGGTGATTGGGTCACGAGGGTGGACCCCTTGTGTTGAGATTCATGCCCTTGTAAGAAGACACACGAGACAGACCCGACCCCAGGGGCACCCTGGACCTCCCCGACCTCAGGCATGCAGCCTCCGCACGGGGACAAGTAAGTGCTGGTCATCTGAGCCGCCCGAGGGACCGTATTCTGTTACAGCAGCCTGAGCCGCTGAGACGAGGACGGCTCCGAAACGAGCGAGCCCATCATCGAGTGCATCCGGAATGTGAGGGTCCAGATTCAGCTCCCAGAGGCTCCAGAGACTGGGCTGGGGGCAGTGTTTGGGGAAGACGGGTGGTATAGACACATGCCTCCAGAACAACTCTGTGTGCCTGCTGGCTCTGCCGTTTACTAACGGAAGGACCCTCGATGCGTTTAATTTCACACCCCCTCCCCCCACCGTGAGTGGGGAGCTACCAGCACCGACCCCACAGAGCAGCTTACGGCTGAAAATGGTGCCTGTCCCGCGGTGAGCGTGAGTGCACAAACATTATGACTGTAACGTTTCGGATCCTCCGAGATCTGGCTCAGAGGGGAGGCTGGATGGGGAGACGTGACGTCGTCTCCATGAGCCTGTCTCTCGTCAACCCTGCTTCCCCCTGCTAATGCCACGGAGGGCGCGGACAGCGGGAAGCGGGGGCTGTACCGGACCTCACGGCCGTGCGGGCTCATCCACCGGCGGGTCCTCAGGGCTGGCGAGGCCCCTGGCGCCTGCGGTCTCGCTCTGGGGACACCGGTGGTGGCCCCGCCGGGAGCATTGAGTAAGCAGGAAGCTTGGCTCCGAAAATCGCAGCATGACTTGTGCTTCTGGGAACGCAACGGTGGTCTTCTGTTTACTTTGGTAGGCGGGGCGGACCCTTGACTGAAGACTGTTTGAGTCCGCACCATGGGCTTGGAGTAAGAGGAACACCAAAGTTGCGTAGGGGCGAACCATTTCAACATTCGGAACATCTGCTCGTGAATTTCTTGGGCCAAGTCACGCTCCAAACTGACGTCAGGGGAGCCCCATCCTACAGGAAGCGTTCCCACTGCATCAGCTGTCTGTTGCCACCATAATGCCACGTAGCCACCAGCTACGACGCGTCTTTGAGGGGCTCAGCTTGCGTGGCTCAGCTTGCGTGGCGTTTGTCTAGAGGACAGCTGGCCGTCGGCCGGTCTGGGCTGACCGCGGTGGGGGTGGCGGGGGCCAGCGGGGCATGTTTTCACGGTGATGGCAGGGACCCAGGCCAGCGGGCAGACGCCTGCAGGCCCCTTGAGGCCTAGCCCAGGCGTCCCCCTGAGCTGTCCCAACGGCCGCCTTTCCACCGGCCAAAGCCAGGCATGTGGGCCACCCCAGGGCAGTCCAAAGCAGAGGCCTTGGATCTGGGGCCAGGGCAAAGAAACCGGGCCATCTGCACCACCACCACCCTGCCCGCCCCCAGTCGCCGCTGAGCTCCCGATCTGCTCAGCACGTCTACATTAGCCGAAGCAGGTGAGAACTTACAGTTCGCACCCTGCCTCCCGGAATAAATTTATTTTTCTGTAGCTCAAGTTCGACAGTCCAGCCCCGCCCCCATCTGCCTCTGGGCAGATGTCATCTCAGCCGATTTAGGGTCAATTTGTTCAGAACGGCACGTTCTTGGGCACTTGGTGGTTTCCCCTCCCCGTTCCGTAATTCGGTCAGGTTTGAGATCCAGGAAGCTCCAGGGGTATTGTGGGGGGAGGGGGGGGCGATTCCCGACTTTGGCCAAGACGTCCCAGCTCCCTGTGTGGACTAGGTCATTTGTCCCCATGCTGTGGGGGACCCATGTCTCATCCTGACTCGGGACCACCCGGCCCTGCTGGGGGTGGGGGTGAATGCAAGGGGCCGTCAGATGCTGTCACCAAACTCTGGGGGCCCTGGGGGACCCAGTGGAAGGAATCAACACCTGACCCCCACTCTTTAGCTCTGCTGTCCCGATACTGCCTGGAGGAGCCAGTGGCCCATAAACGGCCGTCTTTGCTCTTCTTGTGAGGCAGAGGGGTGAGGGAGCTAATCCACCACGAGGGGGTTCCCCCCTCGAGACCTAATTGCCTTCCGAAGGCCCCCACCTCCTCATACCATCATCACGTTAGGGGGTCGGATTTCAACCTATGAATTCTGAGGGGACACAAACATTCGGTCCCTGGCAAATGGACGAGCAAATTCACAAATGATGGTTGACAATTCCTCCGAGAGAATATTATTCTACGGGAAGCAGAAGGAACAAACCATGAATACCCCCAACAGTACGGGGAAATCTCAAGAATATTATTCTGAGAGAAAGAAGCTATTACAGGGGCGCCTGGGTGGCTCAGTCGGTTGAGCGTCCGGCTTCGGCCCGGGTCACGATCTTGCGGTCCGTGAGTTCGAGCCCCACGTCGGGCTCTGTGCTGACAGCTCAGAGCCTGGAGCCTGTTTCAGATTCTGTGTCTCCCTCTCCCTGCCCCTCCCCCACTTGTGCTCTGTCTCTCTCTGTCTCTCAACAATAAATAAACATTAAAAACATTTTTGTAATAAGAAAAAGAAAAAAGCTAAAAGACCACGTGTTCTCTAGGGTGCCATTTACATTGTACTAAGTTGTTTCGTCTTTAGGCAAAAAAGATCCACCTTAATCTGTCTTTAGACAAAAGTCATCGGTGATGCTAAAAGCACGGTGGTCCTCTCTGGGTCCCTGACTGGCCCTCTGGGTGACGGACCTGCTGTGCATCCTGACTCTGGTCACACAGGCGTTTGCACGCGCAAAATGCGCCAGGCCGGACACGTGAGATGGGAGGCACCACACGCGAGAGAATTGTTCCCCAGTACAAACGAGGAAGATAAGTAACGGTTTCTCCTCCGCTCGGAACCCACTAAAGAACGCACATGAATCAAGGTCTCAGTAAATGAAGGAACCAAAGTGTGCCCACTGCTTCCTGGGGTCGCCCCGGTGTGAGTGCCGGGACCTCTGAGTCTCCGGGCCTCCTTTCCCGCTCCCCTGAGTGGCGAGTGTCACCAACGTCCTCAGGTTTGTCCCGGCAGGAAACACACCCTGTGAGTCAGCGCTGTTGACTCGGGAAGGGCTCCCTGCGACTCGTCCCCCTCCCCCGCCCGTCTTACCTTCCGTGACCCACGAGTGAGCCAGCCGGGTGAGGAAGGTGACCTCCCTTGGACTTAGCCCAACGGGGAGGCCACACCTTCCTGGACGGGGGGGTCCCTGTCTGGCCTCTCCTGCCCGTGTGAGCTCAGAGCCCCCAAGGTGGGGTCGTGCCTGGGGCAGTCACCCAGCCAAGATAAGCCGCCCCCTGCCCAAGAGAGCGTCCGAGTGTCCCTGCCCACAGAGCTCCAGTGCACTGATGTCCCCCATCGAGCAGTCAGGGCTGCTGAGCGGAGTAATTTCCGGACGAGGCCCGTGCCACAGCAGGGCTTTATAGCCCCTTCCCCGATGCCGAGCTCCCAGGGCAGGCGGGGTCACGTGTGGCCTGCCCTTGCCCACACGCTGGGGGCCACATGGGCTTTGCTCAAGTCCAAACGGGGACTGGGAGAGAATGCCATGTGGGGATACCGCCCTGCACCCCCAAACTCCTGCTACACCTCCCTTTCACTGGTACTGGAGATCTCAGGGTCCAACCTGTCACGGGTTGGAAAGAACCTTCTAGAAGGCATGCTCAGCATCCCCTCACCACTCGACCTGGAGCCAGGCGTGAAGAATGGTGGTGGTCGGAATGGCAGCTGCTGTTGAGCCGACTTTGAACTTGAACAATTTCGAAATCCAGCTCCTAGGCCTGCAGCTCGGCATATGGGGGACACGCCTTCAGGTCTGGGTGTGGAGCTCGCAGCAGAGGCCTGGGGTCTCTGGCACAATGCGGCATTTACAGAACTGTGTCGTGAGTGTGTGTGTGTGTGTGTGTGTGTGCACGCGCGCGTGTGTACCTGGGGACAGAGTGCTCTGGCTGGTGCTGACGGGAGGGCGCCGTGCATCTGGAAAGTGTCAGGTTTAATGCCCAAGCCACGGGCCCGGGTCAGCTAAAAGTACATGTTTGCTCCGGGCTGCCGCTGTGCAAACTCCCGCCACTCGGGCTCTGCCGGGCTCATGTCAAGTTCCCTCAAAGACAGTGGCCCCTTTGTCAGATTCCATTCCAATCCGTGTTTCAAAGTCGCTGGCCTGCCACGGGGCCCCCCGCCTCAAACAGCTGCGGGCAGCATCTGTCTGAGGCTGCATTCATTCCGCAGTGAGAAGGAAAATATCGTAATTTAGGGCGCACGTCTACGGCTCGTCCGCCAGACTTCAGCCCTCCTCCCCGGCTCCAGAAAACTCCATGTCCCAGCTGATTGCGCACCCATCACCTCAGATGTTGTTAGGGTCGCAAGCAGCCCATAGCACGTCCGACTCTGCCCCTGGGGGCCTGGTTCCGCTTCATTTGGGTCTTCGTGGCTGTCACGTGGGAAATCCTTTCCTTGTCGATGGGGTTTGGTTTGTATCCGGGAGGACGGTGGGAACACAACAGTGTGTGTGTGTGTGTGTGTGTGTGTGTGTGTGTGTGTGCATTTGTGTGTAAGAGGCGGGGATAGACTGGGGATCATCCTCTCTCAGCCTGGGTTCAGCCCTAATGCAGAGCTTGAGACCGAGTCTTGCGTGCAGGGAGTCTGGGAATGTGGTCTCGGAGACCAGGAGTGTGGGGGAGGGGGAGCGGAAGCAGAGGCAAAGGGGCACCAGTGAGGGTCCTTGTGAACTGACGGGCCATCCTACAGGTCCTTCTGACAAGTCGTGAAATGCAACCTCAGAACGGTCCCCCAGGAACATGGGACGGGCAAGCATTTCCGTCAACAGCTGACCCCACTGGTGGCCCCGTGATGCTAACTCACCCACAGTCCTGGGGTTCACGTGCACGAGGGCCAGAAGGTTTCTTGCACGGGTCCCCCGCACCCGCGCGCCACTGGGCGAGGCCCCTGCAGTGCTGATCACTGCGGCGGCAGCTGGAGCAGGCACAGGGGCTGAGAAGGTTCTAGAAAAACCGGCGTGGGTCCCGAGCCCGAGCCTGCCTGCCTGCCCGGAGTCCTCCCGGGGTTCTGCCCTTTGGGAACGTTGCTGTCGGCTGGCCAAGAGCGTGTCCCTCTTCAGCCAAAGGGAATGGGGTGCTGGGGCTTCCCCAGTCTTCAGCCCAGGAGGAGACCGAACAAGTTCCCATCTCTTGGGGAAGAGAACCAGAGAGCAGGTCTTAGTGGTTCCCCAGCTCTGGGAGCCTGGGGGGCTCAGTCGGTTGAGTGTCTGACTCTTGATTTGGGCTCAGGTCATGATCCTCAGGTCATGGGATCGAGTTCCCCGCTGGGCATGGAGCCTGCTTCAGATTCTCTCTCTCCCCCTCTGCTCCTCTCCCCTGCTTGTGAGTGCTCTCTCTCAAATATAAATTAATTAATTAACTAATCAATTAAAGAGGAGAAGAGGAAAATTAAGGCTGTCCTTAAATTTCAAAAGATCCCTCAACCAGCTGGAGATGGCTGGGGTCAGCAGGAGGGGAGACAAAGTCCATTAAGAAGTGATTTCATGAGTCCAGAGAAGGGGTGATTTGACTTTAAGCTCAGGCATTGCCACGGTGCTGGGGACAACGGGATAAAACTTTGAGATGTTTCAGAGAAAGTCTACGGGATCTGGGGGTCAGTTGAGGGAGGCAGCCAAGGGGGGAGCCTGAGGTCTCCGGTCTAGCCACTGGGTGGAAAAATGGAGCACGATTCATCCGCCGTGAATGTCCCAGCAGGTCAGAGTCTCACATAAATATCCACATCATGCCGTGGGGTTCTCAGAATGTTGATGTATCACATGGCTCAACTGTCGTGCGTTTGGTAATTCCAGAAAGTGAAGTAGTGGGGAAAACCCGATTTTCTACGGAGGCAGGAGGTGGATTCCGCTCTTGACAGAGTCACGGGTGGTATTATTGTTCGAGATAGCCCTGCCCATCCCTATGGCGCCTCACCCTATACCCCCTATGCCTTTGACCGCAGCTTGGCCATGTGACTTATTTCAGCCAATAGAGTATAAGCACAGGAAACAGAGTTTGCCCCTGGGTGAAAACCACTGCAAAGTCCTCCACTTTTCTTTCCCGTGCAGCACAAGCCTGGTTGCTCAGAATGAAGACTGCAGCCTCTGACGGACACGTAGTGTGAGCGATAAACCTCCTTGTAAGCCACTGAAATCTGCAGGTAAATGGTCCTGAAGCAGAGCTTAGCTTAAACTGACTGATATCGGAACTAACAGCACCGTTTCTGAACTTATAAAATAAATGAGTGAGCTCTGGAAGCCAACATGGGTTCACTTAGGACAAGTCCTATCTGACAAAGGTGTTTGAGTTATTTGCTAGGTTACTCTGGGTCGCTCGAGTGATACATCCGAGGAATTCTGTGGCTATAAGTGCACCTGCATTTCAGCAAGGTATTGCAAAGTCACTTCTCCTAGGCAAGATGGCGAACAGTGAGCTCGGTGAGAGCATGATTAAATTGTTTCGTAACCATCAGACTGATGAGCCTAGGAGGTCTGATTTGATATGGCTGATGCCAACCCGCAGAAAGGTTGCCAGCGGTATGCCACGGGACTCTGCCTTTGTTCCATTCAGCTCCACACTTTCGTCAATGATTTCCCACAAGGCCTTCAAAGGTGTGCTGATTCCATTACACGCGGATCCAAAGCTGGGAAAAATAGGCTGATGAATGGTGAGCTATTTTTGGCCGAGAGCAACAAGATGAATCATAGGAGAGAACAAACCACATTTCAAAAAACCAGAAGGCCCAGAAAGGGGAGCTATGACAGCATGTGCAGAAAGGACAGGACTTCGTTGGCCATGGACTCAGTGTGAGTAGTTGTTAATACGCGCCAACCCTGGTTAAGCACTCGCAACGTACCAGACATTTTGTTAAGCAATCTACACGATTACCTCATTGTATTCTTCACGGCTATTCCATGCCGTGCTTTGCAAAGAGTTGCTTTCATTGAATTACTGATAGAAAAAAAGTATACACACACACACACACACACACACACACACATATATATGATATGTATATATATATACATATATATATATAACCTTTTTTTGGAAAGAAAGTCCCAGGAGGTAGGGTCCAATCCTTCTGGAATGCAACGTTTTCCATCATTTCTTTTTAAATATTTTTAAGTTAAGGATTCCATTTAATTCAACATTTACTGGGTACCTACTGTGTGCCCAACACTCTTCCAGGTGCTGGGGACGGCTTGGGGATAAGGTAAGTCAAGTCCATTCCTCTGTGGCGTTGCCTGCTACTGTGGGAGACACATAAAAGCTGAACCCCAAATTGTAGGTGGCAGTACGTTCTGTGAAGCAGAGGCTGGGGAGGGAAGGATGGTCATCCTGAGGAGGTGACATCTGAGCAAAGCCCTAAACGGTGAGAAAAATCCAGCTGGCGGTTCCAAGTCCAACACTCCCTCACCCTCCACTTCCTCTTTGATTAGAAGCCAAGGCACCAAGAACGCCGGCAGAAAATCCGCTTCCGGAGCCCAGGCAAGAGGAGAGATTCTAAGAAGCTTCCAGATGTCCAGCATTCTGACCAGCTGGCTTCTACTCAGTCTTCACCCGGCCCTCGTCACTGACAGGTGCCAGGAGCCCCTACCGTGGGCAAACGCCAGCAAAGGGGGCAGAAAGTAAATCTGGAACCGGGGCATTTTCTTTAGCTTGGATTATTTTTGTAGCTATCAGGTTTCTTGCACATTAAGGAGCCCCAGGAAATTATTTGCTTAAAAGGCTTTTTTTATTTTTAACCTTCTTTCCCTTTGTTTTTCTTCTCTTTGTTTGGCTTTTGAGCAAAAACTTCCTACCCGCTGTGATATTTTCCCCCTGAAGAGCTAAGCAGGCTAGAAAAACAGTGGTAGGAAATACGGGTGTGTGGCCAGGAATCAGGGTAAATAGCAGCCTGGGAACCTCCCAGAAGAACCGGGGTTCGCTACACCAACCTCGGCTCGTGTCGGCCAATTGCCTCCAAAGGCAGGGTGGCCACTTGGGCTCCACGGAAAGCCTCCCCCTCGCTAGGTGCCCCCTCTTCAAGTCGCTCTGGTGGGACGAGGCAGTTGCAGAGGGCTTGGTCGGTGTGCCCCAGAGGGAAGAAAGAGATACATTTCCGAACCCATCTGTTGTGTGAAGGTGGCGACATAGCATCCCGTCTCCAGCGGTCACTCGAGGGACGTTGGCTGGTCTCAACTTCAGCCAGCAACACTAAATCTAGTAAGACAATGACTTGAATTTAAAAAGATTAAGAGAAGGGGCACCTGGGTGGCTCCGTCAGCTAAGCGTCCAACTTTGGCTCAGGTCACGATCTCGCGGTTCGTGAATTCGAGCCCCGCGTCGGGCTCTGTGCTGACAGCTGGGAGCCTGGACCTGCTTCGGATTCTGTGTCTCCCTCTCTCTGCCCCTCCCCTGCTTGTTGCTGTCTCTCTCGGTCTCTCAAAAATGAAAATTTAAAATTGTTTAAAAAAAAAAAGGATTAAGAGAAGCCCATGGAAACAGTGAGGAAACCCTTGAACTTTTTACCAAAAAAAAAAAAAATCATCTCTGAATCACAGAACTGCAAACAACTCAAATTGAAGGGAAGGCTGTCAATCATCCCCATAGAAAATTTAGTGGGGAGAAAATATGGAAAGTAAAAGAAAAAACTCATTCCTTGTCATTTGTTCCAAGAGTTAAAGTGGAGTTACCACACTTGGTGAAATTAAGAAGAAAGGAAGAAAGCTTTTTAAAAAATATATATATATATATATTTTTTACCACTTTATTTTTCAAGATGAAGTTCCAATCAAACCTCTCTCTCTCTCTCCTTTTTTTATCCTTTCATTTTTAAGATGTGGAGGGGGCGCCTGGGTGGCTCAGTTGGTTAAACGTCCAACTCTCAATTTTGACTCAGGTCATGATCTCACAGTTTGTGAGTTCGAGCCCCACGTCGGGCTCCGTGCTGACAGCTCAGAGCCTGCTTGGGATTCTCTCTCCCGCTCTCTCTGCCCCTTCCCTGCTCACATTTTTTCCTTCTCTCTCTCTCAAAATAAATAAGTAAACTTGTTAAAGATGTGGAATTTTGGGGGCGCCTGGGTGGCTCAGCTGGTTAAGCATCCGACTTTGGCTCAAATCACGATCTCGCCGTTCATGAGTTCGAGCCCCGCATCGGGCTCTCTGCTGTCAGCGCAGAGCCCTGTTTGGATCCTCTGCCTCCCTCTCTTTCTCTGCCCCTCCCCTGCTCACACTCTCTCTTTCTCTCTCTCAAAAAATAAACACTAAAAAATAAACGAATAAATAAAATAAATAAAAAATGTGGCTTTTAAAACCCCACATCAAGTGGCTTCACTCCGGGTGCCCTGGCTCTGGTCTCTCTCCCTCTTCTGCCCTTCCTTCCCCGCGTGTGTCCACCAGGCTGGGGTCACGTCCCTGTCCCGTGCCCCAGAAGTTGGCGCCTAGACTCCACGGGGTTGAGGTGTCCTTCTAGAATCTTCTGTATGAAGGAAGAGGCCCTACTTCCACCTGCCCCTTCTCTTCCGTACTGGGAGGGGTAGGGGGCTCGAGCGGCTGCCGCCAGGCAGCCCCCAGTCTCAGTGGCTGGCGAGTCGTCCCCCAGCGGGTCCTTCTCCACCCTCCTTCACGTCTACGCAGTCCTCTCCCTTCAGCTGGGGATGCAGAAGGGATTCAGGAGAAGCTTCTGTGGGCCAGGCTTAGGAGGAGTGCACGCCCACTGCACCCGCCCGCCGGGGGTCGGGGCTCAATCACGCGGCCACACCTAAGTGCCCAGAAGCCTGGGAAGCAGCTCAGTCCCTCAGGATCCCCTGGAAGACCCAGTGGGTGCTGCCTGGCTCGCCACACGTCCTACACTTTTCCCTCCTCTGTGTGACGTCACCTCCCCGTCCCTGTTCACCTCTGGGTCCGTGTGTCTACCTGGGGCACCCGTGTGCCGCCCTACGGAGCAGACAAGCCTTGCCTCTTACCAAACCTCCCAGAGGCAGTTTGCAAACCCGTTGCCCCTTGCTTTAGAAAAGCCCGGCTGTCAGGAACGTTTGCAAGTCAAGCGGGCGCGCACGCTCACTTCCGGGCCTCACGTGGCCAATGGCAGAGAGGCACGAGCCAGTCTGAGAATGTACCTCCCACCCATCCACCTGCCCGTCCATCCGTCCCTTCGCTCAAGTGATGGTCAGTGAGCCCGCCGTGTTCAGAGCCCCGTGCAAACTGCTGTGCAGAACGAAGAAAGGGCGTAAGGCACGCGCTCTGCCCTTGAGAAGTTTATAATCCAGTCGGGGAAGGAAGAACTAAGCACACACAGAGCGAGCAAAGACGCCAGGCCCAGGCACGTAGAGACGAGGAGGAAGCCCCCGGGAGCAAAGGCAACGAGGCCTGCTTTGCCGTCCTCCAGGTCCCTCCTCCCCCCGTGGGTGCACGGCCCGGCGGCCTCCCCGTCCTGTCCCTTCTCCAGCCCTGCACGAGCGGTGTCACCCATTTTCCCTTCCGTGTCCCTGCTCATCCTCCTTGGTCTATTTCCCCCACTCTGTTGTCCATGCCCCTGTCCACATTCTCCCCCGTATAAAGCAGACCGTGAGTCTGTGGCGGCCTCAGGGCCTTTGCACGTTCAGTGCCCTCTGCCAGGACCCTCAGGCTCTTCTCAGAGCTAGCCTCTTGCCACCACTCAAAAGCCAGCTGAGGGAGCTTCCTTGACTCTCCTCGCCCCCCACCCCCATCTAAAGCAGGCCTGATTATTCTCTGTCCCATCACCCCATTTTATTTGTATAGTGTAATAACTCTCCGAAATTCTCTTATTTAATTATTTTCTCCCCCCTCCCAGATTGGAAACTCCTTAAGAATGGGGCCTAGTTTGACTTCTCCGTGGCTGTATCCCCAACGCCAGGCATATAGTAGGTGTTCGATTAATAACTGTGGATTGAAGGGATGACAGAGAGCCCTTCTCCTTCTCTCTTGGCGTCTCAGCACTGCAGGGCCTCGCCTCCCCCGAACCAAGCCCCCTGCCGGAGTCTGGTGCCCAGTCTGTGCCCTTCCCGAAGCCTCCAGGGCATCACGCCAGGGGCTGGAGTCTTTCCTTCGCTCCCACTCGACACCCGTCGTCTCTCCTTTCTGCTGAAAACCACACAGTCAGAATACCCGCCCAGACTCGTGTCCTCCTTGCGGGATGCACAGAGATGTATCTGTCTGCCCCACTCTCTGGTGGCCCCGGGGGCCCCCGTTGCTGTGATCCCTCCCTCGCTCTCTCCGAGGCGCCCAGAAAGAGCTCCTGCTTTGGCGGGGGCTGGGGAGGGGCCTGTTCACTCCCCTGCACGCCTCACGGTCACTCTGGTCTCTCCTTGGCTCTGACCAAGCTAGACTTGGTCTTAGGTTATTTTTACGGTGCACAGAGGCCCCGTCTGCCTCTTTATTCGGATGGAGCTCAAAACGACCGTTGAGTCACCGAGTGTCTGTCGTGACAGCTCTTGAAAAGCCACAGCAGTTTTTGGAGGACGCCTTGTCTTTCACTGTAACAACTCTGTCACCCCCCCGAGCCTCCTAAATCAAGAAGTGATACTTTGGTGTGAAGGATTCGGGTAGACTTACTCACCAATTGACGTGGCATCACGGTTTCTAGCCAAAGAAAAGAATCCGGAATCAGTTTGGGTGGTGTCGCACATTCGGACGACCCCAGGTTTTATCTTGTGCAGATTTGCCGAGCAAGGGGCGTGAAGAAGGGTGGCGTCCACAGTTTTTCGTCTGCTGCATCAGGTCCTCAAGAGGCTTGCGCTGACGTGCAGCTTAAGAGCAAGAGAACCCTAAACCCCTGAATGTTTGAAAAGTTGTAATGGAAGCGGTGTGGAGAGGTGAATGTGTCAAAGGGGGCTTACCGAGGGTGACTCATAGATTCACCTGCTGCCCCCATCACCCACCGCTCACCATCACGGGGCTCTGCAAACTCCTCCTGTAAAAGGCCAGCAGATGGAAAATAGTTCAGGCTGTGCAGGCCACGTAATCTCCGTTGCGGGAGGAAAGCGTCATCATCGTAGGATCTGGGGTTGTCGCCCAGCGCAACGCCCTTCGCAGGACGGATCAGCCGGGGTTCGTGGAGGTGAACGCTCGTCAGAGAACAGGAGAGCCCTGTGGCCTCGAAAGATCTCCCCACAGGTTCCTGATAAATTGCAAAGGGAAAGATAACTTCACAATGAAGTAACGTGGCGGACAGCACCTCAATCACGTGACGAGGTGTTAGCGGGCTCAGTCATGAGACAAGCTGACGTGACGTTCCTCCCGCTGTAGATGCCTCAACATCGACCCTGTAAGATTCTTGCCAAAATGTTTATCCTAAGTCTATCACGAGGAAGCAATCAGACAAATGCAGATCGCGGGACCTTGTACACAATTACTGGCCTGAATTCTTTAAAACTATCACTGTCTGCAGAGACAGAGGAAAGCATGGGACTATTCAAGATAAAAGGAAGCATAAGAGAAACGATGATTTGAGGTGTGAGGTGACCCATGCCCTTGTCTGAAAATGACAATCAAAGATCGTGAAGAATCTGTGGTTTCACTTTCCAGCTGAGAAGTCAGCCTGCTGCAGGGGTGGCTGGGTGGCTCAGTCGCTGAAGCGTCCAACTTCGGCTCAGGTCACAATCGCACGGCTCCCGGGTTCGAGCCCAGTGTCAGGCTCTGTGCTGACAGTTCAGAGCCTGCTTCCGATTCTATGCATCCCTCTCTCTCTGCTCCTATCCCCCCACGAAAAAATAAACACTAAAAAAAAAAAAACAAAGCCTGCTGCAGATGCCTGAATCTGGCAGGAGACACGGGACTCCTGGATCAGAGACTAAAAAGTTGTTCTTACTCACAGCCATCTTCTTGTGCCGTTTCTCAAGCCCCAGTTCTGACGGGGCCACTCAAAGAAGGCCGAGCGACACCTGCACACACAGTGCCTTGCATCACAGCAGAGGAAGCCTGACTTGAAGGAACCCAGATGTTTTATAACGGGCATAATAAGCCTGCCTGATCTTTTCACCAGAGAGAGACACTTTTTTTCTTATGCTGGCCCGTGAGCAGCACCTACCCTTTGCTGTGGAGGGAGACACTGTCTCCACCTTCTGAGGCCGTTCTCTGTACAAACATCCTCGAAATGACAGTCCAGACAGAGGGCAGACAGGGCCTCTCCCCAAAAGATGTGCAGAAACACAAGAGCCCCATGCGGCATTATCTCCCCATGGCCCTGGACTGACAAAGGAAGCAGCTTTCAGGGGCATTACTGAAATCATTTGGGGGATTTTGCTATAAAACAGAGGTCCTATACGATCTTCTCACCAATGTTAGATTCCCTTGGTGGGGTCAGACCACTGCGTTTGTGTAAGCGATCATCTTTGCCCTCATAGATGCCGCTTATGGATCGGGGGGTCAAGGGTCACAATGTCTGCCGCTAACTTTTATTTTTTTATTTTTTTAATTTTTTTAAACGTTTATTTATTTTTGAGACAGAGAGAGACAGAGCATGAACAGGGGAGGGTCAGAGAGAGAGGGAGACACAGAATCGGAAACAGGCTCCAGGCTCTGAGCTGTCAGCACAGAGCCCGACACGGGGCTCGAACTCACGGACCGCGAGATCGTGACCTGAGCCAAAGTCAGACGCTTAAGCAACTGAGCCACCCAGGCGCCCCTGCCGCTAACTTTTAAATGGTTCAGAGAAACAGATGACAGCATAGGTATCTCGCACACACATGTGCACATACGAGAGAGACAGAGGGAGACTGAACGAGGAGAGACGGAGGTGAGCGGGCTTTGGGTCGTCAGTATTTTATTCATTCAACTTTATAAAACCCAAAGTGGGGGACCTGGCTTCCCCGGGGACATGCAACTAGCCTGGGGCGGCCCTCTCCTGACTTTCAGGTCTGTGTTTTCACTATACCCTGTCACCGATGTTATCCCTGGCCCGCCTTAATTAAGTGCTCTGAGGACATAAATAGGTCTCTTGTTTACTCAACTGGGGAGAAACTGGCAAGAATAGGCCTTTTCAGCTACAAGCTCCTGAAACCCCGAAGGTGTGAGCTGGCGAGTCAGCAGCCGCGGAAGCCTTTTCGGCCGTGGACTCCTCTGCACGCGGCTGTGAAGCGATGCCATCAACCCCCTTCTGGAACAAGAACGGGGAAGAGCCGCGGGAACTGCAAGCCGGGAAGTTGGCCGCAGACCCCGAAAGCAGAGTTTTCGTGATTTCGCTCAAAGCCCGGGGAATCCCGAGTCTGGGTCCAGACACGCACCGTTAGATGTCGGCAGAAGAACACGTTCCCGCCTCCAAAGGCACCTTGGATCCGTTCGGTCCCCACTTGCCTCCCTCCGGGGACGGGCAGGCCGTCAGGGCAGGCCTGGTCTTCGGACTGGACGCCGGGCTGTGGGCACAGGCCTGCGGGCGGCGAGGCCAGAAGCAGGCTCTGACCCCCAGACAGGCAGCTGCCCGGCAAAGACAGAGCCGCGGGCTCAGAGAGGACGCATGCTAAAAATGAAGGTGTGAGTCATTATTGGAGCTATGTCCCGGCAGGGACGTGTGTGGCTCCCGCAGGGCACCGGGCGAGGGTGCTGCGGAAAAAGTCCCCGGGGCGAGACTGGCCACGGGGGAACGTCTGACTCTCCGTTCGGGCCGGGTGGGGACGGGCACCCGCTGGCCGGGCCCCAGAGCCGGGCCCCCAGCCCGAGCCCGGCACGTCCAGAAGCAGACTCCGGTTAGATTTAATCCCGGCATCTTCAATCCTAATTCAGTCCCGGTATTTGAACCCTGCTTTATAGATGCGGACACGTCGGCCCAGAGAGGGCCTCGCAAATTGTCCAAATCACACAGCTGCGAAGTGTTAAAGACCGGGCCCTGCTGTGTGAGTGTAAGTGAGACCGTCGCCCTCTCTGAGCCTCCCCACCTTCTCATCTCTGAACGTGATGCAACTCCGTACTCTGCTGGTCTTTCCAGATGACGGGAGCGACACGAGCCTGATGAGACTAACCAGCCACACCTCCCCACGGCTGTGCGGAGGGTGAGGACCCTCCTGGGTGTGAGCGGGAAGAGCTCTGTGAACAATCGCTGTGTCCCACGAGTCAGATCTTTGTTTCCAACCCAACCTGGGCCTTTGGGGGTCTTTGGCACGATCCCCGAGATGGGCTTGTTTGCTTTGGAACCATCTCTGCGGGTGACAGGCACGCCTCATCGTCAGGCATTAGGACCTCCGTCCTCCTGCCTCACCTATTTCACGATGCGTCCGGACCCGCTGACAGCCTTCCCTGCCCCCCACCCCCGCCCCACCCCGGCCGCCCATCCTAGCAGCCTCCGGTCTGGCTTTCTATTTAGTAGCTGTGTGACCTCTGACAGGCCACTTAACCTCTCTGAGCCTCTATGGCTTGATCTGCTTTATTTTAAAATAGAAGGCATCCACAGCCCTCTTGGGGGGCAGGGTAGTTTGCGGGGTGCAGGGCAAGACAGTACGTGCGTGGGGGCCTTTGTAAGCCGTCCGTGGCCGCACGGCCCCGCTTTTACGAGTGTTCTCCAATGCCGCTTGGAACAACTGGCTAGCGGCTCTCAGTGAAAAAGCCTTTATTTCTCGTGCCCTCCCCTTCCTCCTCTGGCATTTCTCGGAGCATTGAGCTTGCCTCTCACAGAGCGGCCTGGGAAAGTCCCCTTGATGCTAGGGTGCTGGGCGAGCCCCCGGAGCTTGGGGTCACCCTACCATGCGCTGTTCCCAGCAGGTGACTTCGCGAGTCCCGGGATGAATGTGTCCCTTTCCAGAGGCGTGCAGTATTGGGGCCTGCCTTTTCTCTAGCATGGGACACTTTAGGACCCCTTGTAAGGGACCCCAATACGTCTTTTCTATGAACTAGGTACGTTTTTCTTTTTCTTTTTTTTTTTAACGTTTATTATTTTTGGGACAGAGAGAGACAGAGCATGAACGGGGGAGGGGCAGAGAGAGAGGGAGACACAGAATCGGAAACAGGCTCCAGGCTCTGAGCCATCAGCCCAGAGCCCGACGCGGGGCTCGAACTCACGGAGCGCGAGATCGTGACCTGGCTGAAGTCGGACGCTCAACCGACTGCGCCACCCAGGCGCCCCCTAGGTACGTTTTTCTATTAAACATCCAATGGCTCTCTCCTCTCCTGTCTTTGATCTAACTTTGAAAGCAATTTGAATCAGATCATTCCTAAAACCTGCTTCAGAACCTCCTCGGATCCCCCCATCTCCTGGCAGACGAAGTCCCAATCCCTTATCACCACATCCGGGGCTCTGCAAACCCCGCCTCCTGCCCGCGCCTCCGCCCGCAGCACCTGGCCCAGAGCAAGCACTTGGACCTCGAAAGACCTCCCCCTCTTGTTCTTCTGCCTTCACAAGCCCCCTCTCCTCTCGAGACCGAGACCGGCCAAGAGAGCCACCCACCCTTGAGCCCTTGAGCCCTTGAGCCCTTGAGCCCTTGGCTCAAGCTAACTTATGGAAATTTTGGCCTTTCCTCCCCTCTTTGACATTTGCAGACCATCTGGCACCGTGAGAAACAGCAGCTCTTACAGTACAGGCTTTCAGCCCGTGGGCAGCCCCAGCCTGCGGCAGGGGATCCGATTAGGTCAGAGGTCAAGGTCACTGGGGTCATTTGTTTGGGCCACTAATTGGGCCTTTCACATTTGCAGTGTGGGCAAGTTTTTCCCGCCCCTGGATGTATACGCTTCTCCAACATTATTCCACACAGGGGAGTCCATTCCAGGGGAAGTTGTGGGTGGGTGCAGGGAAACTTCCGGAACCTGGGTGGGCGTAGTCATAAAGGTACTCCTGATAAGTGTGAATGGCGCAAAGGGGGCCAGGATCGGGGTGAGGTGAGCGTGGCCCTCGCTAAGGCCACAACATTTAAGGAAATGTCCCAAATGTGGAAATCAGGGCAAATACGATTTTACGTTTGAAGGTCAAAACTGACACACCAAAAATTCTGTGTCACGCCTCACCCTGATTCCCCACCAGGCTGCCTGAGTGTCACTATTCCGTAGTCAGAAGTAATCAGTTGTTCGTCAAAGACTTTTCTCTGGGGCAGCCAGGCCATGGCCGCGGGTGAAGCAAGCCCTCTCCTGTGGGCTTGAGTGGGTGGGCATTTGGGGACAAGGTGAATCTTCACCTGTGCATGTTCTGGAGAGCACAGCCCCCCCGCCCGTCTTTCGCCCCCTGTGAGATGACATCCCCACACCTGGTCAAGTGGCCCAGGGAAGAAAGATCTGAAGCGGGTGGAGTCAGTTGTGTTTTTTTTCTCCAGAATGTTCCAGATGTCCAAACCTCTGGTTGATTCTGTTTGAGCAGCAGACATTCCCATGTGCTTCCTGGTTGATGTGAAAATGCATCGTAAATTCACCTGAACACAGGGCCCTCTGTGTCCCCAGCACTCTCAGGAAGCTACCCAGCCCTTCCGGAATGCACCTTACCCCAACGGCGGCACCAAGGCCCTTGCTGTCTCCCGCACCTGTAGGTAAATTCTGCCTCCAGCTCACTGCTTGGTGGTTGACATCTCATCTTAAAATGTCACCTCAGAGGGGCGCCTGGGCGGCTCCGTCGGTTAAGCGTCTGACTCTGGCTCAGGTTGTGACCTCACTGTTTGTGGATTCGAGCCCCGCATCGGCCTCTCTGATGTCAGCGTGGAACCTGCTTCAAGATCCTCTGTCCTCCCCTCTCTCTGCCCCTTCCCTGCTCATGCTCTCTCTCTTTCTCTCAAAGATGAATAAATAAATAAACTTAACGAAAAAAAGGCACCCCAGAGCCACCTTCCCTAACATCAGAGCCATAAACGGTCCCTCTGATTCTCCTTGTCTGCAGGGTCTCGTCGGTCTCCCCCATTAAACTCGCCCTTTCGCCTCCCGGTGTGCTCACCAACCCCTCCCCAAACAGGGTGCCCCACGGCCAGGCCGTCTTACCCAAGGCTGAGGGCACGGCGGGGGCCTTGATCAGTCTTGACCCGAGGAACGTGCTTTAAGGGTGGTGACGAGCAGACCCTGGCACCCAGAGCCGGCGCACGGGTCCACACGTTCACACCTTCCCTCTCGCCTCTGCTCCCCTCCGCCTTCCCCCCCTTCCCCACAGGCCTGCCCTTTGCAAACCCATGTGTGGGACCCTGGGCTCTCTGCTCTCAGCACAGAAGGCCGGGTCCCTGGGAGCGGTGTGGGGGTGTCTGTGTGAATGTGAGTGTCTGGGAGCTGGGAGGAGCTGTTGAGGGTCCCCTGAAGACAAGGGAACCAGGCCCTTCTCCCTGGGGAGGAAGGGGGGGGATGGGAGACCCCTGTCAGGGAGCCAGAATGT
>NW_024412422.1:14919490-14923222 GCF_014898765.1 Herpailurus yagouaroundi
TTCCCGCCCGCTCGCCGCGCGTCTTAAGGTCTTTTCTGCCAAGTGTGCATGCTGGCGTGGCTCCAGCCCCACTCCACTTTTCTGGGGCCCCCGCGATGCTCGCCTGGTGCAGGGCACGGATCGCCTCCCCCCCCCCCCAGCCCCCAGCTGAAAATACTCCCAGCAGCAGAAAGGAATGCGCTCCTTGCCTCCAGCCTCATGACACGAATTTCGCTGGTGCCTCCCTTGCTCCTTAGTCCCGTGGGTCCCAAACTTGGCGGGGCGTGGGCCTCCCTCGGAGATCTTTAAACAATACCCGCGCCCACCTCCCGCCTCCCACCTCCAGGCGTTCTCGTGTGATTGGGGTAGGCTCTGACCTGAGCGTCAGGACTTTGAAAACTTCCCCGGATGATTCCGATGTGCTGCGGAGTTTGGGATCCGCCGCCCGGGACCAAAATCACACGGTGAATTTGAACTTTGGGCTGGGGCGGGAGGCGCGGGAGGGGCATGGAGGACTTCTGGGGGTTGACAGAGGTGACCGACCCGGGCTGTTTGCCGTAGAATGCAGCCATCCCGCTGTCTGAAGGGGAAGCTTTCTTGCAAGAGGGTCTCTGACTTGGGACAGCCGGTTGGAGGCGTTGCACCCTGGGGAGTAAAATCCCTGCGGTGTCTTACATGACAGGGCTCGGAAAGGGACAGGGAACCAGTCTTCCCCTTTCTTCTTTGGACGACCTGGAATCCTCCTTAAAGAGGGCTTTCTGGAAGCTTTCTCTGCCAGCCAGGCCGGCCAGCATGCCTGGTTTACTTGTCTTGGCTCTTCTGGTTCATTTTATGTGTTTTTTCCCCCCCGCTTCCTTGCTAACCAGACCCCAGGTATGGAACCGTGCTGTCCTGATCTTTTAATTTGGCTCGAAGGCAAACCTGGGGCCATGTCCGGACAGGTAATGATTATCTGACGTTTAGGTAGCTCTTGCCACAGGCCAGAAACTCTCCTAACCCCTCGACTTCCTGTGGCTCACCTGCTTTCCACGATACTCCAGTGAACTGTGCGCCCTTGTTAGCCCCATTTTCCAGAGGGACGAGCTGAAGCCACTTCCCCAAGGCCACCCAGTGGGTAAGTGGCCTTGCTGGGATGGAGCCCCAGGGAGTTTGGATGCGGAGGCTCTACACTCAAACCCTACATTATGCTGCTCTTCACTAGGTAGCTAATTAACTACCTGTGTGGGTGTGTTACCTTTATTATTTTCACTAAAAAATGGAATGCTTGAGGACCGATGGGGTTTTGAGGTGCTGCTTTTAATAAAAAAGGCAGTGGGAGCCCCGGGCAGCCTCTCGTCAGCCCCGGGGCCTGCAGCCGGGGCCCCGCCCACCTCACCCACAGGGTACCCCGGCTCCCGGTCAGGGTCAGCTCCCGCGAGCGTTGCTAATCTGGTGTTTAACAGCACCCTGCACGCTGATGAGGCACCGAGGACGCTTTCCAGGAGCGGACGTAGGCAGGATCTCGGTCTGGGGAGGGGGACAGGAGCCTGCCCTGCCTCTCGGAGCTGAACTGACTGACGGTTTCAAATGCGCAAGCGGGGGCAGGCGGCCAGCAGGGCCCGGTTTCCTCTGGTGGCCCCTCAGTGTCATGTGCCAGGCCACGTGGGTCTGGGTTTCAGCCTCTTCTGCACAGGGTGATTCTGACCCCCAGTGCCCGGTGCTGCTTCCCCAACGCTGGTGGCCCGTGTCCCAGCGGGGGGTGGGGGAGGGGGGGGGGGCGCGGGCTGGCCCCCGCCCCCCCCCCCCCCCCCCCCCCCGGTCCCTGAGGTCCTCAGCGCCTCGTCGCCCCACTTCTTCTGCCGGACTCACGTGTTAAGTCGGCTCACGCTTCATTTCATCGGGAGGCCCCGTTCCCCACCCTTCACTTTGTTTTAAGAGGCTGGACTCGCCGTCTGGACAACGGCCCATTCATGCTGGGTGTCCGGCTGGCTGGGAGACCGTCCTCACCCAAGACATCAGAGGCACTGGGGCCAGGCTGGGTGGGAACGCCCCCCCCCCCCACCCCCCCCCCCCCCGGTACTTCCTGAGCACCTACTGTATGTTGTGTGCTGTTCTGGAGACCTGGGCGACATAGCACCGAACAGGACGTTCAAGGCCCCTGCCCTCCTGGAACTGGCGTTCTCGTGGGCGAGACAGAGTCACCAACTTACATGTGGCTTGATACCTGTTGTTCGGGCAAAAGGCTGGGTAAGGGTGTAGTACCATAGACGGGGTGGTCAGGAAAGTGATGGTGAACAGAAACCAGAAAAAAAAATGAGGGCGTGGACTCTGTGGTCACGGGGCTGAAGTGTGTGCCAGTCCGGGAGGATGGCACGTGCAAAGGTCCTGAGGTGGGAACAAGATAGGCGCATTCAAGGAGCAGCGAGGAGGCTGGCAGAGGCCAGAGCAGGGACTTGGGAGCCAAGCTGCGGTCAGAAAGTTAACATTCCGTCTGGTCTTTTAAAAACGCGCTTGTGATTTTTTATTTGTATCTTTCAAAAGGCATCCCGGGCCCCCACAAGCCCTCAAATTAGAAACCCAAATCAGACTTGACTGCCTAGATCCTATGCCCTGAGGAATAGGATCCGTGCGGGGCTTGCCCCCACGCGGGTGCCCTGCTCCCCTGCAGGACATGGGGACGGCCAGGGCTGCCTGTGGGCCGGAGGGCTCGCCCGTCAGCTGCTCTCATCTGGCAGATGATTGAGCCAGGCCAGGCGAGGGACCCCGCGTGAGCAAGACACAGGCCGTCCGTCCATCCTTCCCTCGAACTCCCGGCGCCTGGGCCTCCAGCCCGAGGTGGGGCAGACACCCCATGTCCTCTGTCCCTCCTCCCTGGCCTGCCCGGCTGAGCTGTGGGGATCGAGGGGCACTGGGGAGCGGGACGAGCTGTCTGTGGGGGTGAGGGGGGCTGTGCATCAGACGCCGTCTCCCCCCATCCCGTGAACACGGGGGGGGGGGGGTTCAGGGAACCAGCCCTGAAAAGCCCATGCCCTCAGGGAGGCCACAGACAGCGTCTGGGGTCTCGGGCCTTGCTCTGTGGGTGCCCATTTGAGAGAACAGCCGCCACTGGGGTGAGTGAGATGTGGACAGGTCTGAGTCTGTGGCACATGAGGGACCCGGCCCGTCGTGTTGTGGTGACAGGAGGTGACAGGTCGGGGCTGTTTCCTACTCGGATAGCGTTCTCCTGCCCTGGACTCCTTCACACATGGCTCCCGGCGCCCCATCCCATCTCCTGACTCTGCTTCTACGTCGATTGCACTTCTGAGTGGCACGCCTGAGGATTTCCCTAAGGATGAGGTTCTGGTTCCCTGGACCAGACTCTGAAGGGAGCCCTGGGGGCCAGATGTAGGCAGAACCAGAGGTTGGGAGCGAGGTTCTGCGCCCCACCCGGGAAGCTTCCCGGGACTGCCCAGCCCTTGGAGAACACCCATGGTCACAGCCGCCTCAGGATGGTGGCTGGCACCCCTCCCTCCGTGCCTCCAGGAGTCCTGGCTCTTCTCATTTCTGTTTCTGGACCGTGATGGTGAAACCAAGGATAACGGAGGGAGGTAGGGATTTAGGGGGTTTGTGCCCGGGGTTGGGAAGGATGGAAGGGTGGAAAGACAGATGGACAGATGAATGATTGCTTGCACAGATGGCTGGATGGATGGGTGGACGGATGGATGGATGGATGGATGGGTGGACGGATGGATGGATGGACAGATGGACGGATAAATGGATGGATGGATGGATGGA
>NW_024412422.1:14923232-14928554 GCF_014898765.1 Herpailurus yagouaroundi
AAATGGATGGATGGATGGATGGATGGTTGGATGGATGGACGGACGGATGGATGGATGGATGGATGGATGGACAGATGGACAGATAAAAGGATGGATGGTTGGATGGATGGACGGATGGACGGATAAATGGATGGATGGATGGTTGGACGGATGGATGGACAGATGGACAAATGGATGGATTAACAAGTCTACAGATGGACGGATGGATGGACAGGTGAACTGAGACAGAGGTCAGTCCCCGCAGCCCCCTTGCGGGCTCATGGGTGTGTCCCCGACTAGTGACGGTGTGAATAAACCCAGGTGGAAGAGGGCCAGGTGTGTGAGGCCAAGGTGGGAGGAGTCCATCTGCGGAAAGGGAGGTTGAGAGGAGGGAGGGGAGGAAGAGCCAGAAACACTGGGGCCTCTGTTCAGCCCCTGTCTGCTTAACCCGGGATGAATCGGCTCTGGCAAGGTCCCTGGCAGCCCCTTGTCTCAGCCTCAGCGGCAGGCCCACCTATGTGAGAGGCTCTCTCTAGCTTTTGTCTGAAAAGGAGACAAAGCAGCCCACCCCCCCCCACCCCCGCCAGGCGCTCTGGAGGGGAGGGGGGCCAGCAGGGAGCACCTTCTGGGGAGAAATGGCTTTCACTGGCCGGCAGAACCTTCGGGTGCCTGTGCTGGCTTCCTGGGCCCGTGTGGCCAAGTCATAGCCCGGGGCTCAAAACGACAGCCATTCCCTCTCGCAGTTTCGGAGCCAGAGGTCCGAAGGCAGGTGTCAGCTGGGCCACACTCCCTCCAAAGGCTCCGGGGGCGGGCCGCTCTCATGCGTCTGTCCTAGCTTTCGGCGGTGGCCGGCTCGTCTCCACGTGGCTGTCCGCCCTATGTGTGCGTCCCGTGGTTTTCCTCGTACGAGGACACCCGTCACCGGATTTAGGGCCCGGCCTTGTCCAGGAGGAGGAGCTCATCTTAACTGGATCGTATTTGCAAAGACCCTATTTTCCAAATAGGTCACATACCAACCTGCCACCCACCCTCCTGCTGGCTCGGGTCTGGCCGGCTGTCCCAGTGCAGGCTGGGCCTTGAGCCCTGCCTCCAGCCTGCTGTTTGTGTTTCCTTAGTCTTGCTGCTTTGGGTATCAGACCCCGGGCCTGTGGGGGTCTGCGCTGGGCCCATGACGCTTCCTGACTCTCCAGGGAGTGCTCTGCTCCGTTTGGGGTCTCCTGGGCTTCCCCAGCCAGGCTCGTCCAGCTCCTCTCTTGTGCCATGTGGCAGAAGGGCATTGAGCCCAAGGAACCCCCTCCTCAACTGTCCTGGGGTTTGCCACGTTGCCCGAGGCCTTTCCTAAGGAGCGTGAGAACCCCTGAATGTCTCCTCCTTGGATCACTGTCCTCATGGGTGAAGGTTCAAGGGCAGCAGATCCCAAATGCACACCGAAGACGATCAGGTTTATTTCGAATAGCAACGAAAGCCATCACGGGCCGTTGAGGTCAGTGACCCAGAGACCGGGCCGTTTTAGCTGTTGCAAATGTTCCGTGTGGCTTTGGTGAGGACACCTCTCCCCCGTGTCACCGGCAGAGGAGGGGGGTATCCCTGGTGGTCCCTCTCTCTCCAGGAGCAGCGGGGGTGGGGGGGTTGGGGGGGGACCTGGACCCCTCCTGCTGTCACACGTGCTCCACTGGTGGGGCTCGTAGCTCCCTGATGGAACCAAAAGCTCGTGGCCGCCGGGCGTCACCCGGGGCCGGGCACCAACACTGCTGAGCTGTCCCTGCGTGTCCCTGGCAGCCGGGCCAGGACCCCCGGTCGGGCTGGGCTGTCGCCGCATGGCACCGAGCTCTCACAACCCAGCAGTTATCTTTCTTGGCGGTGCCGTGGGCCGTGGCTGTAGGGCAGCCAGGAGGGGTGTGCCCCAAAGCCCCCGGTGCGTCCGTACCTGGGCCAGCGAGCGTTTGCCCTCGCCCCGACCGCTCCTGGGGAGGGCGCGTGAGTCACAGGCTGAGGCAGGTGGGGCCTCCGGCTCCTGCTCCCTCTGAGGCCCGCCCTGGTCCCCCAACCCGCCACCTGCCCGGGAGACCAGAGGGCCAGCCTGCTCCCCAGGCTACAGCGGGGGCCTCCCAGCTGGGGGCTGGACCAGCTGTGCCCAGCCATCCATCCACCGGGGTGCAGGGGGCAGCATCCAGGGGGTCTGGGCTGGTCCTGTCTCATCCGTGCATCCGACTCCCTCGGTCCTCCCCTGCCTCCCAGAGCCGCAAAGGGACCTGAATCCCGCCAGGTCCCTGGCCAGCCCTGTGGTGTAGGCCTCGCAAATGGCACAGCCTCATTTTATAGGTGGACAGACTGAGGCACAGACAGCATCCGGCTGAGGGGCTCCCAGTGGGTTCTCTTTAGGGTAGAACAAGAATCCAGGCTTCCGGGGGGGAAAGATCTGGGGGCGCGGGTGAGGGCGGTGGGCTGCCTGGGGGCTTCCTTTGCTCCAGGTAGGCCCATGGCTGGTCGAGCAGGCGCAGCAGCCGCGGGCCCACCCCTCCCCCAGCCTCTCCCCGTCCCCCACTCCCAGTGACTCTCAGCAGAACGTGACCCGGTCTCTGAGGAGCCTTCTGGGGCCAGCGGCGTGCTTCCTTGGCCGTGAGACTTACTTTCCTTGCCCCCACTCCAGGCTGGCCGGATTCCGTGGGGCTGGCTGGCATTGCCATTTTGCTGTTCACATAACCCCGCATCCAGAAAGACTCAGCTTTGAGCTTCCGGACAGGCCGGTGGCGGCCGGGGAGGCCGAGTGCTGCGGGCTGCCGCTGTCTTCCCTTTGTGTCTGTCCCTGGAGCCCCGCGGGGCTGTCCTGGGGCCTCGGCGGTGACTTCTGGAGCCGTCTGGCCACCCAGGCCCGCTGGATGCCAGCCCGTGTCTGGGTTCTCGCTGGCTTCTCCGATCTCTTGTGCAGCACGTCCAGTTTGGGTCGGTTTTAGATGTTTTTCCACTGGGGCCCTTTGGAAAACCGTGCCCAGAGCTCCAGCCTCCCCGCCCGGCCTGTCTCCTCTCCCGGCAGCCAGTCGGGGAGCGAGATCCGGCCGGCATGGGGCTGCTCCCGCGGGGCGCTCGGGGAGGTACCAGAAGGTCCGGCAGGTTTCTTTATCCTGGGTCGACCCCAGGGGGATCGAACTGGTCCGCTCCGAGAGCGCGTCGAAGGCCCTGCCTCGCCGAGCCATCTTCCCTGCTCCCCAGCTTGGGAGTGAGTCTTTCCCACCCCCACTCGTAGGGGAGGGGTGGGGAGAGCAGCGTGGGGTGATGAAAACCAGCCTCAGGCTTCCTCACTCTGTTTCCAGTCCTTCCACTGATCTGGATAGAAGAAACCCCTCCAGAAACCTTAGCGCCCGTGTTCCCATCCCCTCACACGCCTGCCTCATCTTCTGTTTTCTTCTGTGGCCGCGTGTCATCCGCTCTTGAACAAGAGGCACCCTGAGAGGCGCTGTGCCGCATCCAACCCACACCGGGTCTGGTACCCGGTAGGCGTTCGGCCCACTGTAGGTGCTCAGCAGACAGCGGGTGCTCAGCAGACACGCGTACACCTTTGTGAAAACGCCAGTCTGTAGATAATGCCTTTGGGGAGAGAGCATTCTTTTTAAAAGCATCAAGTCACGGAGTTTCAGAGCTGGGTCAGTTGGCTCAACCAGATGTGCCAGGGAGGATGCCAGAAGTAACTCATATCTTGTCACTGCCCCCCCCCCACTTTAAATTCAGTCTGGAAGGTAGAAGCAACGTCGTCTCAGAGCTCACAAGGGTGTGGCTTGTGCCTGTCTCCAGGGAGGACTCCCCACCCCGAACCTTCATGTGAGGGAGGACTCCTGATACAGCCAGTTTTTAAACGGCGCTTACTCGGTGCCAGGCACTGAGTCCGTGCTTGGACTCAGGCCTCACTGCGACCTGTCACCCACTTCAGGCACCAGGAGGCCGCTGGCCAGAGAGGGGGGTTGTCTGCCCCGAGTCACAAGGGGTATCGGCTTCCCATTGCTGCCGTGACAGACGGCCGCGTGGTGGCTTATAGCAACTGAAATGTATTCCTTCACGGTTCCAAAAAGTCAGACGTCTACAGTGGGTCTTACGGGCTAAAATCGAGGACTGGTTCCGTTCCTTTCTGGAAGGGCCCAGGGGAGAATTGCTCCTTGTCTTTTTCACCTTCCAGAGGCTGCCTGAATCCCTTGGCTGGCGGCCCCTTCCCCCCATCCTGAGGCAACAGTGCAGCATTTGCAATCTGACTCCGGCCCCCTGCCTCTCTTGGGTGAGGACACCCCCCCTGCCATCACACCGGGCCGCCAGGTAGCCCAGGGGCCCCTCCCCATCTCAGGCCCCCTGACCTTAGCACATCACAGTCCTCGGGTAAATTAGGGCATGCACATCTCTGGGGCGTTACTCCACCCGCCGTGCCCAGGAAGGGGCAGACGTTGGCCCTTTGTGGGCCGCTCACTCTGTAAATGCCAGCGAGGCATGGGGCACTCTGGAACACTGTGGTGGGCCGGGGAGGGGCTTTGAGTACCCTGTCCACAGGCAGATACCGCACAGGCTTGGACCTGGCCTTGGGGCTAACAAGTCAGCGGGGCTTCTTGGCACGTGTGAGTTCTCAATTCTCAACGGCACAGGAGCTGGGGGGTGCCCAGCCCTGGGTTAGACAGCCCCTCGGGTCCCGAACCTTACAGAGCCCCCGGCCTGGGGGTGACAGACACGCAAAGGGGTCACGGCAACGGAGGCAGCAGATGGGAGCCCCAGGGACCCCGGAGAGGGTGTGGGGAGGCAGGGAGGTGATGCCTGGGTTGAGCCGCACCGGACTAAGCGAGAAGGAACCAGAAAGACATTCCCAGTGCAGGAAGCAGCACGAACCGAGGCACAGAGGCAGCGGGAGCGTGGCCGAGGGATACGCGGGTGGAGGCCGGTGCAGGAAGTGCCCTGATCCTGTGTGCGAAGGGCAAAGCCTGCTCTGAGCGTCGTCACAGGGCAGGTCCTGGGGCCCCGGTGCCGGTCCCATGGGTGAGAGAGAGAGCCCGGGAGCAGGAGTGAGATCGTGGACCGTGGAGCCAGACCCCAGGGTTCGGACCCTCGTTCTGCCTGTTCCTGGCTGTATGGCCTCGAGCAAGTTCGTCACTCTGGGCCTCTGTTTCAGCATCTATAAAATGGGGGTCCAACGTAGCTCTCCTGTGGGTGAGCGAACGCACGGAGAGCGCCCAGAGCTCGGAAAGCATCGGCCGGCCGCTGTGACTTATCCTCATCCAGGCGAGGACCGGGGCGGGGGGGGGGGGGGGGGGGGGGGGGGGGGGGGGCAGGCCCAAACCAAAAAAAAACCCCGCACCGTATTGACCACCCAAC
>NW_024412422.1:14928654-14931831 GCF_014898765.1 Herpailurus yagouaroundi
GGGGGGGGGGACGGGAACAGGAAATCTCAAGCCGGTCCCGTCTTGTCCCCCGTACGGGCAGGGGCTGGCCTGCGGGCTGAGCCCTCACTCCTGTGTATGAGGTCCCTCCAAACAGTAGGTAAACGAATACCCTTTAGAACGGTATGGTCCAAGAGAGCGTCCTGCCGTAGGGAGAATGTTCTAGATCTGCAACGGACCACGACCGCCTGTGCCTGTGAGCACTCGTAGTGCAGCCAGGGCGACCGAGGAACAGGATTGGGTCACCCCATGCAGCTAAGCGGTCACCCCCGCGGGCAGGGCAGCCCAAGAGCAGCGTCCCCAGAGCGTGGCGGTTTTAGGAGGGGCACTGAAAAGCTCCCTCCGAGTGGGTCAGGTGTAGGCACGCGATTTACACGTGACCCCAGGCTTCAAGGACAGACCCGCCTTGGGCGGGGTTCCGGCAGGCGTTGGAGCGAAAAGGAAGGCGAGTCAGTTCTGAAGACTGAGCCTGTTCAGAGTGCAGGTGGAAAGGGGACACCGCAGGGGCCGGGGACTGGGCAGTGATGGACGGGCACCCGGGGGACTCGGCTCCCCCCGTCCCCCTCCCCGGTGGGTCCCAGCAGGCGGAGTGGGGAAGGAGGTGTGCTGGTGTCGGGCACTGTGCGGGGCTGGGTCCCAGGACACGCGACCCGTGGGGCCAGGGTTCAACTCCGCTTCGTCCTTGAGATCCCATGTCAGGGGTCACTTCTGCGGGGAAGCCCTCCTCCATCTCCTGATGGTCAATACCCCCTCTTCCCGGGGCCCTCGGAGCCCCAGTGACTGCAGCCCTCACCACAGTTGGGCTGTTAGCCTGCTTGGGGGATTGTCTGCAGACTAGAGGAGGATCCAGGCGGCGAGCCCCATAGGAGCAAGGACACTGAATCCTCTGTTCACTGTGGCAGCACAGTGCAGACCCCAGGACAGCATATAGGCGCTCAGTACGTGAGCTGAAGGAAAGACCCACAGCCGTGTCCCCCGCCCGAGCTCACCGAGTGCTCGGCGTGGGCCCGTGGAGTTAGAGCAGACGCGGGCCGGGGGGTGGCCTGGCGTGGGGACGACGGCTACACGGCCTGGGATACTTACACCGGGTAATGCTGTGTAACAAACATCCCCGAATGTGCAGTGGTACCCAGACGGCAGAGGTTTCCTTCTGGCCGTCCTTCCGTGTTCATCGCGGGCTGACCGTGATGTCGAGACCCCGGTGGTCTGCCTTTCAGAGGAACTGGGGGGTCTCAGGCGACACGGCCTCCATCTCGAGCCTTCCGCCAGAAGGCAAGGTTGGCCGCAGAGGCCCTCACGCTGGCGTGACATCCCGGGCCCGGAGGTGACACGTGTCACGGGCACCTGTGTGCGCCCCTCCCCCACAGGGGGCTGGGAAGCGTGGCTGCCCGCACACGGGGGGACGGCAGAGGGCTGCAGATCGCTCACGGCCGGGCTGGTGTTTGAGCCTCGCTGGCCACGCTGGGAAGTAAACGACGGAGGAGAGAGGGCTGAGTGCTGGCGTGCGGACATGTGCAGACCCCGGCTCCAGCCCCCCCCCCCCGCAGCCGGGGTCCCAACGTCTCTGACCTAAGGAATGGGGTGAAGTGTGGCTTGAGGTTGTGGCCGAGCCCCGAGGGGACCGCCGTGAGCTACCTTAGAAGGTCCTAGGGGGAGCGGCTCCTGGCCCTTTAGGAGTCAGGTTGCAGCCACTTCCTGAGGATGTTCCCACCTGCGTGTCCCTCCCAGCAGATGTATCACAGCCCCCGGGAGCAGGGGGCGGGTGCTGCCCTCAGCCTCGGGCTGCGCTAGGCAGGGTCAGGAGCGAGGACCACCCGGTTTCAGCGTCTCACGAGCTCCCAGCTACGGCGTCACCAGAGGGCGGCCTTCGGGGCCCTGAGCTCAGACCCCTCCCGTGTGGTGTGAGCTGGGGGTTGCAGAAAGAGACCCTTCCCACATCCCTACGTGTGGGTGTCTGGGAACCGGGGGGGCGGGGGGGCAGGCCAGCGGGTGGGAAGCTGTGGGCCGTGCCAGGGACCCCACAGGGCAGGCTTCTGGACCGACCCAGGGCTGGGGCGGCCCCCTTGTGCCCAGTGGGGGGCTGAGGCCACAGTCCCAAAGGGCTGCATAACCCCGTGTCCGTGGCTCTCCCCGCAGCCCCCGGCCCTGCCCCCGAGTTCCCCAGCGCTCGAGATGAGGCCCCGGATGCTGCCTGTGTCCTTCGGGGAGAGCATTGAGGTGCACCCGGAGCCCACGCACGAGATCCGGTGAGTGGGGTTGCTGGGCGGGGTGGGGGCACGGCAGGTGCTGTCTAGGGTGCGGGGACCGGCCTGTGGGCCCAGCAGGCTCCCCCCAACTCTGAGCGCTGCTCCCTGAGGAGGCAAGACCATGTACGTGGCCACAGATGAACTGATTCTAAGAGACTGTGACCCGAGGGTCCCTTCTCTGTCCCCTGTGCTCCAGGTCTGCATCCGGCCACATCCCCACCACCCTTCTCCCCAAGTCTGGCTGATTTTATTTCAATCCAACCTTCCAGAATGTTTGCACCGTGGCCAACACTCACACGCCCAACGTGCCTCCCTCCCTCCCTCCTCCCGTCCTGCCAGATTTCTCTGGTATCTGCGACTGAACCACGCAGGCAACGTGGGACCCCCTTTTCAGCACAGGCTGCCCCAGGGGTCACGTGAATGCGGGCTTCCTCTGTGTTCCTGGGACTGTAGCTCTCCTTTGTCTACTCAGGAGTCCTTGCACTGCACGTGGCTTAGGGGTGTCCCACATGCAGGCCATCTGGGTTAGGTGACCCCACCGGGAGCTTTCCTCCACGGATTTGCCCTCCTAAGAGGGCTTCTGAGGCTCAGCGTTCCAGAAGGTGGAGTCCAGGGGCCATGGGTCTCGCCCGCATAGCCACAGGACTCTCAGACGGATTTGTCCACATCACCCTGGCCCAGCCAGGGAGACCCTGCCTCCTGCCCCTCCAGCTCTGGATGTGGTCGCAGGAGACAGATGGCTCTACTCTGCAGTTTGTTCTCCCCTCGTTATTTAAATGCCAACTGAGATTTTCAGCCGCCCCCTCGAGGGTGGATGAGGGCTGCCTTGTTCCCTTCTGGAACTGATCATCTGTGAGGGTGCAGTGGGGGACGGGGGGCTTATCATCTGTGGGGGTGCAGTGGGGGATGGGGA
>NW_024412422.1:14936831-14947205 GCF_014898765.1 Herpailurus yagouaroundi
TATCTGTGGGGGTGTGGTGGGGGATGGGGGCTTATCTGTGGGGGGTGTGGTGGGGGATGGGCTTATCTGTGGGGGTGCAGTGGGGACGGGGGCTTATCATCTGTGGGGGTGCAGTGGGGGATGGGGAGTTTATCTGTGGGGGTGTGGTGAGGGTGGGGGGCTTATCTGTGGGGGTGCGGTGAGGATCGAGGGGAGCCGATCACCTGTAGGGGTGGGGTGGGGGACGAGGCTAAAATCCCCACCCTTGGGCGACTTTTGCTTCCAGTTTGGTTCTGGGAGTTCTGGAAGCAGGGGCTGTGGGCCACTGACAGGGGCTGCTGGTCACTCGTAGGGAGGGGGGTCGCTCATCTAGGGGATGCTGGGGCTGCTTTGGGGGAAACTTATTTTGATGTCATTTCCAACTTTCAGAAAAGTTGCAGAGAGGGGACAAGGAGCCCCCGTGTGCTCTGTTGAACGGATTCACTGGTTTGCATTTTGGCCCGTTTGCTCGGACATCTGCAAACTCTCCCCGTGCCCTTCCTAAGAACAGGGACATCCTCTCACATAGTGACAGAAGGCCGTCAAGCTCAGCACGGTCGAGGGCAGAACCCCACCGCCCTCCTCCTCCCTGCACAGTCACGTTTCATCCATTGTCCCCAAATGTCCTCTTAGGGCATACTTTTAGCCCAACTCGGCATCCAATCGGGATCACCTGTTGCACTGAGCGGTCCCACCTCTTTCCAGCCCTTTCTCCAAGCTGGCAAGCCCCCTCTGCCCTTCTTTGGCCTGTGGCCTCGACATCTGGGAAGAGCCCGGTGGTGTCGGAGGGTCCGGTTCACGGAGCTCCCGGCCCTGGACCGCGCGGGGGCGGAGGGGCCGGGGGAGGGGGGGCCCGGGGTGATGGGCCCGCCCCCGTCCCGGGCTCACCCTGCCTTTCCCGCCCGCCCCAGCTGCAACTCCGAGGTCAAGTACGCCTCCGAGAGGCACTTCCGGGACAATGTCTTCTACGCGCCCGTGCCCACGGTCACGGCCTACAGCGAGACCATCGTGGCGGCGCCCAACTGCACGTGGCGCAACTACCGCAGCCAGCTGACCCTGGAGCCGCGGCCCCGCGCCCTGCACTTCCGCAGCACCACCATCATCTTCCCCAAGCGCGCCAGGAACACTTTCCGGACCACCCTGCACTGCAGCCTGGGCCGGCCCAGCCGCCGGTTCACGTCCAGCGTGCAGCTCCAGCTCCTCCTGGGGCCCGCGGCGCTCTGACGGGGCGGGGCCGCCCACCCCCGACCCCGCAGCGACCTTGGGCTGGGGGGGGCCCCAAGGACGGACCGCGTGGCTCAGCCTGGAGCCGGGCACGAGGGAGGTGGGGTGGACTCGGTGAACACTTCTGTTCCGTGGGCACGACAGCGGGGGACGCGGCATGGGCGTGGCTCCCCGAAGCGCTCCGGGCCGGGGCGGGGGGAGGGGCTTGCGGTAGGTTGGGTGCCCCCCCCCCCGCCCCTCCCGGGGGTCCCCGAGAGAGGAAGGCGTGCGACCGCGGCGGGCCCTTAGGGCGGAGACCAGCCTCGGTCGGAGGGACTGGCGCCGCCCCCCGAGACCCCGGCCACCCCGTCTGACCGGGGCTGGTGGCCTGGCTCCCAGGCCACGTGCCGTCCAGACACCTGGCTTCCTGGGAAGAGGGGTCTCCAGAGCGGGCCTTCCGCTGGGCGCGCAGCTCGGCTAGAGGCCCGGGCCGAGCGCCCTCTGGTGGCGGCTGAGCCAGGAGGGCGGGCAAAGGCCCCCGCCGTGAGGCCAGGGGCCAGCGCTGGTAGAGACCTTGCCGGAGCTGTTGGCCGTGTGCCGGGGCAGAGGCTTTCGGGCACGGCCCGCCTGAATTGAGGCCTTGGCGCTCCGCGTCGGGAGCCTCGCCCCCAGGGCGTCCCTGCTAACCTCTGTCCGCGCAACCTCTCCAGGATCAGGACTCTCGCGCCAGAGCCTTCCCGCCAGGCGCCAAGGGGAGGCATCGAAGCTCTCGGAACGTCCGCCGTCACCTGCGTGGGGCTCCGGGCCCAGCTGCTTAAAGAGATGCCGTGGCGGTAGCTGCCCTGGGTCAGGCCGCCCGGTTCCACACGCGGTGATTCCACACGCGCTGTCCCCAGTGCTGCTGGGCCCCCGTCGCACGTGCTGCCAGGGCAGGCGGGGAGCCAGGGGCCACGGTCTGGTGCTGCCCCGGACGGGTGCCCCAGAAACTCCCCAGTGTGGCCTCGGAGGGGCCCTCTGGCCTGAATGGACCCAATGGGTAAGGGGACTCCCCTCCCACGCCCTTGTTCATCCCCCGCGACGGGGGCAGAAAGGCTCTCCCACGTGGTGGGGGTGGGGGTGAGAGAACAACCCGGAGCCTACGTCCAAGAGAGGCAAGTGCCTGATCTATTTTTGTATATCTACACCCGGTGCATGTTCTCTCCAGAGAGTCCGATTAACAAAAATAACTTAAGAACTTGATTGATTATCTTAATAAAACGTGCAGACCCAGAGAGGCTCCCTGTTCTGTGTTCCCGAGCCCCTCGGATCCCATGGGGTGGGGCAGGTTTTCACAGGCCCCCGTGCCCAAGTGCTTTGTGTTCTGCGTCCCAGCCCCCTGTGCTGATGCCCCCGGAGAAGGGCCCCAGCCGCCTCTGCAAAGAAGCTGGTCCCAACCCACGCTAGCACTGGTTTCCGTGTTGTCCGTACCTCTGGAGGGGCCTCCGGGGCCCCGACTGTCCGTGCAGTTAGGGAGACACACGGCGGCCAAAGGACAGTGGCCTCTGGGAATCAGAACGTCAGACTGGAATGTGCCCCAGAGGGGCGCACAGCCTCAGAGAGCCCAGCCGGTTTCGGGTCGGGCTTCCGCGTGGACGCGCACGCTGGGGGCTGCTTTGTGCCTAACGAATTCGGATGTACAAGCTGGACTGCGATCCCAGCGCTGATCTGCCTCGCCACCCGAGGGGAAGATGGGGTGGGTTTCCTGACACGAGCAGTTGGGGGGGGGCCCACGAATCCAGTGACCTTGGAGGTGCCCCTGGGGTGCCCTTCAAGATAGAACTTTCGACGCACGCGATTAGCTGACGGCCTCCGGCTGCAGCTTTCCAGCCGCAGGCAGGACCCTCTAGCAGGCGTCTTTGCCCTCGGGGGACTGAGACTGGCTCTCCCTTTCTCTTTCACGTTGTCGTCACCTGTCTCGGCGTGTCGCGGAAGACAGGTAAGACGCGCGCCCGGGAGACGAGAGCGAGCCCACACCTTGCACTCAAGTGTCTCCGAACGTCGTTTGGACCACGTGGATAGCTTTGCCTTTCCCTAATGACACCGGGAATCCCAGACTGCTCCTTGTATACAGGGCCTCAGTGAGGCCCAACCTGGGAGGAGGAGAAAGCGGGGAGCAAGGCAGCTGCCCGTAAGGCCCCCGAGGGCTCCCCGGCTTTGCTGGGAACCCGGAGGGCCTGGAGGTCAGGGGGAAAGTGTTACCAGCGTTGTCTAGATCCCTGGGATTTCCACCTCCAAAATAGTGACTGCAAAGCCCCTTCCACACACACCCCCCCCCCCCCCCCCCCCCCCCACGTCTCAGAGAGGCAGGTGTCACTCACGAAGTCCCCTGGGGAGCAGGAGACGACACCGGGGACGGACCCAGTGGCTGGAAAAAGAACATGTCGCTTAATGTCTCTACCAAATGGGCACACGGTCTTACCTCTCAGGCTGCGGGAGATGAGAATTCACTCTGGTCAGGCCTCTGCGGCAGCCGAACCAAATTGGGACCCTTCTCGGCGGGGAGGGGGGGGCGGCAGGGCAGGGCGTCCACTGCTCATGCTGGGGCGGGAACACTTCAAATGTCTGAGGGTCGGCTACGGCCCCAAACGCCCCTCCTGACCTCTGCTGGGGTCACTCTTGCCAGTTCACACTCACAAGCCTCAGATCAAACTCAGCAACCCCCTCCTCCAAACAGGCGTCCCCATCATCTGGATCGACGCCGTCCCGTCCCCTCCTCCCCAGAGTTAAGAGTGACAAGCACAGCAGCCCAGGCAGCCAGCAAAGCCCTCGGAGCTGAGCCGCGCACTCTGACTGCGGGCAGTGGGCCTGCTGTCAGCGTTCTAGCACATTCCATCCTCGCGGTGACCCTGAGAGGCAGCTGGCGAGAAGTCCCAACGAGGAAGCGGGGCCTGGCCTGCCTGCCTCTGGAGGAGGTGAGAAGGAAGGACCGTCTGTCACAGGGCCGCCAAAGCCTCCCGGCCTCCTGGGGGATCCATCAGAACGGTGGCCGTCCTTAGCCTTCTCAAGGACAGAATGGCCAGGGCGGCCCCCCCCGCCCGCTGCTGGCGATCCCCGTTTGCTCCTTTATCAGACCCATTTTGTCTGTTCCCTGCCGGGTCCCCTCGTCCAACACCCGCACCGGTGAGTGAGCAGTGTTCTCTACGAGAGAACTAAGGTGGCACACCATCCCATTTTACAGAGGAGGAAACTGAGGCACAGCGGGTTCAAATGACTTGGAGTCACACAGCCATGGAGTGCCAGGGGGAGGACGGAACCGGGCAGCTGGGCTCGGGCGGCCTCCTCGTGTGCCCTGCCCGCTCCCGGGGCCGGGGGGCTCTGTCTTGCCCTTCTCTGCTGCGCTGCCCCCGTCCTGGTCCCTCACGGGCCTGCCTCAGAGGCTTCTCCCTCTCAATCCACCCTTGCAAGCTCACTATCGCCCCCAGAAAACCAGCAAATTACCTTGCTGGGTCTCCTTCCTTCTCAGGAAATCCTGGGTCCCCACACTGACCTATGTGTGGCCGCCCTGGGCTCCCAAAGGTCCCCGGCAGGGTCTCGCCTCCCAGCTTTTGCCCACACACGTTCCCTCCGTTCAGCCCACCCTCCCCCCGAGAGCTACCGCCTCCAGGAAGCCACCCTGTTTGCTCCGGTTATCACAGTGTCTGCGTCACCCAGCCCCGGGAGGGCTTGTCGTGAGCCAAGCCCCGTGCCCTGGGGACCCGTCTGCTCCTGTCCCCGCCGAGGGCGGCAGCTCTTTTGGCCGGGCGTCCTTCCATGGAGCTTCTTGTGCCCTGACTGGAGACTCCCTGGCCAAACAGAAGGTTCTAGGCAGGGGTCAAGCTCCGGCCTCGGGCTCCCACTCCTGCGGGGGCTGCAGGCCACCCCATCAGAAACCCCTGCCTGTGCTGCTTGTTGAGAACACAGATTCTCGGGCCCCACCCCCGACCTACAGACTCATATTCATTTTCTCTAGCGGGGGCCCAGGAATCTGCATTCAAGCGACTTCCCAATGTCCTAAAACACGCAGACGTTTGCCAACAACTCCCCTTCCCTTTACAAATCACACTGTGGCTTTCTAGGAGATCTGCTCCTCACAGAGTCCGTTCAGCTCAACACAGTCGCCGGGAGGGCTCAGTCAACAACTGGGCTGGAAAGGAAAAACAAGAGGTCTGCCCTCGAGGGGTTCTGTCCAACTTGAGACGTGCAGTGTGTTATCAGAGAGCCGGGGGGACAAGAAAACGGAGAGGGATAACGAGTTCTTAGAGGAGGCAATGTCCCAGCTGGGTTTTTACGTCTGTGTAGGAGTTTTCCAGGGGGGTGAGGGTCAGGGGAACACCATAGGCCGCTGCCTTAAAGAGGGAACAGTGAGAAAACCAAACAAGATGGGGGTGGAATGAACGCCGGGGGTCGAGGACTGGCCGGTAGGCTGGGGGTCAGGGCGGGTCCTCTGCAGGCACCAGGAGGCCACGAGTTCTCTCTACACCCTGCAGACACCCCGTGTTGGGTCCGGGCCACCGGTGCTCAGAGAAGACAGACGGGTGCCAGACGGTGTCAACTCTGAGGCCACAGAGACGGGGGGCTGGCGGAGAGGACCATGTGGGCGGAGACTTGAGCCCTCACCCCCGTATCACTCTGCGCGGCTGAGGGAGGTGCCATGGGATCCTGGGTAGCACCGGCATGCGTGGCCAAGCCCTGGTGGCTGGTGAGGCCAACACAAGCTGGCCCATCCTGGATTCCAGATGGGGGCAGGTCTATACCCGGAGTGGGGGAGGCCTGAGGTCAGGACAGGGCCCTTTGCTGGCTCGACACTGCCACCTGCCTGCCAGCCTCAGTACTGCAGCCCAAGTACTGAGCTGAAGCCTGGAGGAGCAGCCATGAGGCCCGCTGCCGCTGTGGGGGGAGGGGGGCACGCAGAACGTTCCGGAGGCTACACAGACGGTCACAACCGCACACTCACATCTTGCCTCGGGGCGCAGGCTTGCAGGACAGACAGGGAGACGCACAGGGCCGGGGAGGCTCGTGGGCAGTGTCCCCTGCGCACTCTGACCCCTCCTCCACCCCTACCCGCCACCCCTAAACCGTGGGACCTCCCAGGTACACACCCCGAGGAGGTGGGGTGCTGGCCACCAGGGAAACTGGGCACCACTCACGTGGAGGTTGGACAGGGGACAGCACTTGCTGCGTCCAGCGTACCCGTGTCCGGCCCAAGTCCTGTGGGGGCCCCTCCGATGTGTTGAACGGGGACATCTGGCGTGGGGCAGGACCACCCCCCAACTGGGCCCGCAGCCATGCTTGCTGGCAAGGCCCCATCAGAGTCCTGGAAGCCGGTTCCAAACTGAATAAACACCATCCCCTTGGCCAGACACGGCGGCCTCTTCACAAGTCCGCTGGGCCAGGGTGGCCCCTCTCTGGGTATTCGGGGGGTGTCCGTCCCTGGATGGGCCAAGGGGCCGGCAGCCCCGGGCCGGGAAGCTGAGGGACGGGGACAGGGTGGGTTCCAGGACCACGACACCCAGGCTCGGCACGAGGGGCACCCGGGGGCCCACGTCACACACCCACACACGTGCCAGGCACACAGACAGGACGGTGGGCAGTGAGGACCCCCGAGTGCCCTTCCAGAGTCAGGCGCCCGGCCTGACGGGGCAGACGAGGTGCTGCGGAGAGGGGCGGGGGAGGGGCCCCCGTGAGGCTGCCCCCAGCATCCGCCACGGCGACGGATCGCAGCCTTTCCAGAACTCGGGCTCTGTTCGCGACACACACAGGAAGCCAGAGCGGGGACGCTCCGACCAAAACCACGAGCAGCGGCCCGGCAGCCGTTTCCGGACCCGAGAGGCCGAGGGCTGTCTCCCTTCTGCCTCGCATCGAAGACGGCGGTGACGACAAAGGGTCCGTGTCCTCACGACACCGGCGGGAGTGACCGCAAGCGTATTTAGCAACGACAACCGACGACGGTCATCGTGGACGCGCCCTGTGACCCCTCCCCAGGCGTGCACGCTCCACACCGTCCCCCCACGAGTACGGACGCCGGATACCGTCCCCGCGGGCGTGGCTACCGGACGCCCTCGCGGTGACATTCTCGCCACGGATGTAGCTATTCACCTGCCAAGGGGACGGGCCTGGTGACTTCAGGGGGGATGTGTCTCTGCCCCTCCGGGGTCACACTGGCACTGTCCCCCCAAGCCCCCAGTCGCCTGCCCCAGGGCCGTGCAGTCCGAGGCAGAGATGAAGCCTTCGTCGCTTGAGTATAATTCGCTTTTTAATGAGAACAACGTGTGTAAATGACAGAATGCCACCGCCGTGCGCAGATGGCGGTCACAGAATACCCATCAAATTCCTTCTGCCCAAGGAAGGGCGGGGGGGAGGACGAAGGGGCGCCCGCGAGCCGGCAGCCCCCGGCCCCCTCAGGCCCGCGGACGATGGGGTCACCGATGGCGGCCTGCACACGCCTCCTGAACGGTAAGCAGAGATGGAAAAGCACAGCAGCAAGAACACTGGGTCAAGTCCTTCCTCGCGTAAAACATCTGAACTAATTCATCAAAGGTATCAAAAATATACCCTGTAAACCAATACATCATGTACACCTGCCTTTCCTTCCCACCGCCGCGGCAACCATGCGTGAGAACAAACGGTCCGGTCCGGTCCCTCCGAGCCTCCGCTCGCCCCAGACCCCACCTGGCCCTCTCGCCCGCCCATCTGGCCTCACTGGGTCGGCGGCAGTCTCGCTGACCGGGGACGAGCGCGCCGGGGGCTGGACAGCGCCTGTGTCCGTCTGTCCAGAGCGATAAGCGGAATGGGGACGGAGGGAGGGTGCTGCTAGCTCAGTTTAGACTTTGGTTCCAAATGCGTTAAGGGGGGAGGCAGTGGCATGGGAGGTGCGTGGTCATCCTGCTTTGGGTCCCTGGCCGCCCCGGCTGCGTGCGTGTGGCCGCCACACGCCGCCGCGCCCCCTCCCTGGCCCCTCCCCTCCCGAGCACCAGGTAAACATCCCCTGAGTAAGGTCACTGCACAGGGCCAGCCCGGGGCGGGAGTCGTAGTTAAGGCTTTAGACAGGCAAGGATGCCGGCTCTGGACGGACGGACGGACAGGCGCGCAGGCAGACTCAGGGGCTCCTTCCTCGGTGGGGGGGGGGGGGGGGGGGGTCGGCAGCGGCCCCCTCCTTGCCCGGCTGCTCTGGCCGCTGGCTGGGCCCCGGCACCGCCCCCCAGCCCGTTCTGACGGTCACTCGCTGTCGGAGAGCGTCTCGTACTGTGAGCAGAGCAGCGGCTTGGGCTCCTCGTCCCAGGCGTGGTGGGGACCGGCAAGGGGCCCGCTGCCCGCGGGGAGGCCAGGCGGGGGTGGGGAGGCCATGACACCCGCCTGCAGCCGCATGATCAGGGGGTTGTAGGGAAACGGTGTGGAACCTGCCAGAAAGACCAGGAGAGACGACCGGGAGGCCCCCTGTGAGCTGGGCACTGCCCGTGGGCCCACCCGCCGACCTCGCTGGGGACTGGGCCTCGGCCTCCCACGTCTGGCCACGGTCCCGGCGTGACTCCCGCGAGTGGCTCAAAGCTGCCCACCTCTCCCCACCGACACCACTTCCCCCGCACTGTGCCCGGGGCCAGCTGTCACCGGGACGGGGAGGGGCCTCCTTGCTGTTCCCGCGCCCTCGCCCCTCGGGTCTGTTCTCTTGCAGGCGCTTTCCACCTGGAACCTTCCAGGGGCTCCTTGTGCCCGTGAAGAAAACCCGGCTTCCCGCAACCTGCTGAGCCCATGGGATCGGCCTTCTCCATTCACTCCCCGAACCTTCCCTCCTCTCCGGTCAGGGCCAGAGGCCAGACCACACACTCTGCACACAGTAGGTGCTCAGGCTGCTGGCCAGGCCCAGTGCAGATGCTCCCCCCCGACCCCACCCAGGTGACCTGCGCACTGTGCTGGGGACAGCGACAGGCCCGCCCAAGCATCGCGCCCTGCCGCCCACCTGCGGACGAGGGCCGGTCCTCCCACACGCGGTTGGTGAGTGGGGTCCGGCGGTTGCAATCCCCCTCCGAGTGCACCGAGGAGACGGAGGGCGGCCGGTCCCCGGACGCCAGGCCCGGGGCCGGGGACTTGGCTTTGCGGCTGCTGGGTCTGCCAGAGACTTTGGCCTTCCCGCCACCACCTGCAGGAGAACACACGGGAAGGGGCCACGTTGGACTGTGCAGACGGCACTCAGGGCGGGGAGCGGGGCGGGGGGGGGGGCTGGGGTGGGTGAGGCCCTGGATGCCTGTCTCCCAGGCCCCCCCCGAGGAGAGAACAGCAGCTCAGCCCTGCTGAGAGGCCAAGGTCGACCAGATGGACAGACCCAGAACCGACTAGGGAAGTGAGCTGAACTACTTTCAAAGCCCCCTCGGGCTGCCCTGAGGCCCACCTACCCACCCAGGGGCTGATACCCCGAACACGAAGCCTCAGGCCTCTGACTTGCCCCTGACCATTGCCCCAGGGCCGTATCAGGGCCAGGAAGGCTGTAGACCTTCCACAGAGAAGCCAGGACCCCTGAGGCCAGGCCTGGGCCCCCATTAAATCCAGAATCTTCCTGGGAGCAGACTGTCCAGGTCGGACAAACGGGCCTGAGGTCTCCTTGCACAGTCCTTGTTCAGATATGCAGAGTGCTGCTCAGGGACATGGGGCAGATGGGGAGCCGGCCCCTGTGCTCCCCCTGACTCATCTGGGTCTGGGGCTGGCACACAGACACTGGTCTCCTCCCCCTCAGGTCCCAGGCCAGCCAGGGACACACACGGTGGCCCCAGCAGATGCGGAGCCAATGGGCCTGGCTGCCAAGAGCCCAGGGGTCCCCTTGACCCACACAGAGGCGGGTCCTCGCTCTAGCCTGATCTCCCCAGGAGACACAAAGCCGGGCCCGGACGTGGGCCTCCCGGGCACCCGTGTCCAGCAGGGGAACAAGGCAGGGCAGGGCTCGGACAGCAGGGGGTGGTTTTAGAAAAGAAGCAGCTCCTTGAGCCCCAGTGGGCAGGGGGGATGGGGGGGCTGGGGCTGTGCCCGCCCAGCCTGGGATTAGCCGACTCCAGAACCACGTCAAACACACACAAAAACACAGTCACAAGCTCCAAAGCTGGATGGGGTTGGTCAGAGGAACGCTGAGGCGCGAGATTAATGACACCG
>NW_024412422.1:14947305-15001001 GCF_014898765.1 Herpailurus yagouaroundi
GGGGGGGGCTGGAGGACCGAGGCGGGGGAGGCCTGCAGACCTGGCGAGGTGAGTGCGTGTTCGCTCCGTCCGTCAGCAGCGGTTATGGGCATAGCAGCGGGCAGGCTGGCACTGGCATTCAGAGGGTTAAAAGCGTTGGCGCTGAGCGGGGGCTCCTCCCACTGATCATATTTACCCATGAGCGCCTTTCTAATAATGGCCTCCAGCCCCATGTTGGTGCTGGCATGTTCCTGCACCGCCTGGCTTCTGCAGGTCATAAGGCCTGGGAGAGAGACACACACACACACACAGGGGCCAGGAGGGGCCAGGGGGACAACGGAGAGGGGGGGAGAGAAGCGGAGAGAGGGAGAGAGGGAGGAGAAGAGAGAATACACAGTGAGCACATTTCGGCAAAGCAACACGTTTATCGCCCTATCCCCCCCCTTATTTTCCTGCAGTGGTGATCGGGGGCGGGGGGCTCCCTCGGACTTGGGCCCCGGGGGGTTGGGGGGTTGGGAGGCGAGATGACCACCCCCCCCCAGTTTCTCCTATGCCCCCCGAATCCCAGCTGGGCCTGCATCTTTTTTAAAATTCCAAGTGGCTTGGGAGTGTGTGTATGTGTGTGTGTGTGTGTGTGTGTTGGCAGCAGAAATCGGAGGGACGCCCCATCTGGGGACACACAGCTGGGAAGCCAGGGCAAGCCAGAGCCTGGTCCTGGGTGTGAGGAGTCTGCTCGGGGTGCCTGGGGCCAGCAGGGGCTGAGGAAGAGACTCTGGCAGGGAAGGTGACCCCCGCGAGGCCTGGGACCCCCAGCCCCCCACCGCCCGCCCTCCCCTCTCCCCACACTGGGCCTAGCTCTCCACGCCCCCCCCACCCCTCCCTGCCTGGGAGCCACGAGGAGAGAGAGGTGCAGAGACGGACGGTGAGGTGGGGAGGTAGCCATGCAGTTATGTGCGCGCGGGGGGACAGGGCAGAGCTGGAGACAAATGCACGACCGCCCCCAGCCCGGCCACCTGCTCACAAAGCGGTCGAATCGACAGACCGGTCCCAGACAGGCCCCTGCAGATGCCCACTGCTCGGCCACGTGAATTAAGCAAGCCTGTTTTCATCCACCAGGTATCCTGCCCCTTTCTCATCTTTCTAGTGAATCATTCCGGGGCCTTTCACAAGCCGGGGGCATGTGTCTCTTCCTCAGCATCTCTGTTAAGCCAGCAAAGCTCAAGCCCCCTCCGCCTGCTGGCCTTGGGCACTGTCTGCATGGATTTCAAAACTTCCACTCTGGTGAACCGTGTGAATACCAAGTGGCCAGGGGACGAGTCTTTCCGACCCCCAGCTCATCAGCCAACTTCCCTGACGGCTTCTGTGAGGCTGGGAGGGACACAGAGGCTTTGAAAAATGTCTGAGGCGCCTGGGCGGCTCGGTCGGTTCAGCGTCCGACTCCGGCTCAGGTCATGATCTCGCGGTTCGTGGGTTCGAGCCCCGCGTCGGGCTCTGTGCGGACAGCTCAGAGCCTGGAGCCTGCTTCGGATTCTGCGTCTCCCCCTCTCTCTCTCTCTGTCCTTCCCTCACTTGTGTTCTCTCCTCTCTCTCTCTCAAAAGTAAATAAACGTTAACAATTGTTTTTAAATAAAAATCACAGTTCTGTGTAGCAACTGTTTGCTCCCTACATTTTCTTTTTGTTTTCTTCCTTTCTGCTTCAAACTTGTTCACAGCCAGGGACACCCTCTCCACCTTTTTAGCTGCGTCTTGGCCACATTTTCCTCAGCACTTCAAAAAAAAAAAAAAAGGTGGAAAAAAAGCCACGTTCCCCAAGAAAGAGCAGGATTTCCAGCAGGGGTGAGCAATCACAGATGTTCCCGAGCCTTCCACCCAGGGCCACGGGTCCCCGATCTGATGGTGCCAGGCAGACAGGAAGCCTGACCATCTCTGGTTACCAAGGCAAAGTCTGATGCAGGGGCTGAGCAGCAGAGACCGGGGTCTGGGGAAACTTTTGTGTGTGGACTAAACTGCTTAAAAAAAAAAAGCCAAATCGGGTTTACGTAGAAGTCTTAGCTTCGCTGCACCGCTGCATGGATTTCTGCATATACGTACACGCCTGCGTACTACGCGTCTAGTGCCTGTGTCACGATTTGGAATGTTCCGGAAACATTCATTTCTAACCATATCGTTGGTTTGACCGAACCGTCTCCTGCCTGTTGTCCGAGGCTCAGCGAAGCCCCCTGTGTCTAGTCTCTGGGTGGACAGGCGAGCCCCCCACTTGGAGGCCCTGATGACCTCCAGTGAGGATAAAATGCTGGTCTTTCGCTCACCACGTTCCCAGGGTTCAAGGCCCCCGATGGCCCCAGGGAAGGCCCCCCATCTCCCCTCTGCTCCTCTGGCCTCAGGCTCCCACAGAGCCCAGAGGCCACAGCCCTGCAAACACCCCCGGCACCTCCAACCCCCCTAGACAGGGTCCTGCCCGTGGAGGCGCCAGTCCCCAGTGGGCTCTGGGCTCAGTCTCCTCTCACCGGACTTTCGAAGCCAATTCCACAAAGCCCCGCCACGAAGCAGTGGAAACACACACTGCGGCCCCACCAGGGGCTGGGGATCCGACCCCAGGGGCCCCCCCAGCCGCAAACCATCAAAGCGGGCTGGACTTTTAAACACGCGTGTGTGAGTTTTCACCCATCTCCGTCACCCGTCTTCGTTGTTCCCTCAGCTCCCCGGGGGGTTCGAATTTCTGAGTGAAGCCGATGCTCTCTCTCTGAGAACGCTCATGCGGACCCTGAGCGAGCCTGGGCACACCGAGCGCACGCCCACTCCCCGTCACACTCCAGTCTCCCCCCCGAGGCCCCAGCAGGGACTGCTGCTTCCACACGGCTGTGCGCCCCTGATCCTGAAATCAACACACCAGGGGGCCTTGCGGTGTAACTCCAGTGTAGACTCCCTGCAAAGCCTCGCCTTCCGTGTGAGCCTGTATCCCCACCGCCGGTTTGCAGAGTCCAGGGGGGGGGGACACAGCTGAACTAAGAGAGGCCCTCTGTCCCCGTGACTGTGGCTGGGGCGAGGGCCCCAGCGGAGCGGCCTCCGAGGCTGTGCCCGCTCCCCGAGTCTCCTTCCAGGTCCCGCACGCCCAGCCTAACCTCCCCAGCAAGCAGCCATGACGGGGGGTGGCGGAGAGAGCAGGGAGGGGGCCGGTGGCCATGTAGCCCGGGCCGGACGCTTACCTGCTCCGGTGATGGCGGGCATGTTGAAGATCTCCGTCCCGGGCTGGCCGATATCTGGAGAGGCAGGCGACAAGAGGCAGGTAAGGCCTGCGGGCCCACGGGTCCGAGGAATGCACCCACCCCAGCACGGTCCCCTGTCTCGTGCGGGCAAGGCGCACTCTGTGGGGAGCTTGTTCAATGTACACAGAGTCAGCGGGTCTGGAGGCCGCAATTCTAACCAGCATTGTGCTAAGGGGCAGAGGCTAAGTTAGGATTTACTTCCGGTAACCGCGTAAGTGGGAGGAAAAAAATCACAAACACGATGAGTGTTGTGAGCAGGGGACACACAGGGCCCTTGGGGGGTAAGACCCCAATCCCTGGTTCCCAGTAGGGGCTCCTCACAGACCCGCCCATCTAAGTATGCGCCGAATGCCGGCTGTACCCAGGCAGTGTTCTGTCCCGGCGGGCACCCGAGGCAGAGACGGAGACCGCCGGGCTCCCTGAATGTGCGGGGAAGGGCCAGTGGGGGAGCCGGGCAAGTGCCCCGTGGGTTCCCAGGGCGGTGGGCTCGCCGCTTACTGTATTCTGGCTCGTTCCGGTTGTGGGTGTTCAGCTTCTTGTTGATCTCCTGCTTCTTCGATTTGACCATGGCGGAGTTGCTCTCGGTCAGTTTGCTGAAGAAGGCCGGCGGCTGGCTGCTGTTGCCTGGAGATTTAGAGCCCATTCTGCTGCGAAGATCAGAGAACCTAGGTCAGTTTGTTCAGTGTGGAGCTTGCATACCTTGGATGATGGGGTGCTTACCACCTGACCTGCCTTAGAAATTCAGAACCGAGCCTCTCCTACCCCGTACCTACATCTTTCATCTCTTAGGGACCACGGCTCCTGGAATCTTCTCTGTAGTTCACCTATTCCTGGGCTCAGGGTGTCTCTGCAGAGCCCCAGCTGCTCTGGTGGGCCATCCCTGTCTACCTGCAACAGCCCCTGAAAAAACTAGACATGTGCTCAGACCACATCCTTCCCAAGGCCCAGGGACCTGGCTTTCTTCTCTGTCTCCACCCCCCACCCCCGATTGGTGCAGCACATTTAGCTCATGGTTTCTCAGATCCGCCAGCAGCAGGGGCCTGGCCTGAGCCAGGAGGTGCAGTCCACAGCACAGGAAGCTGCCGTGGACGCCCCTCCAGCCGTTAACCCCTGCTCTGCGGGTCTGAGATCTCTCAGCCGCACACAAGGCCCTGTGGACCCCCAAGTGCACCGCGGTGGGCCAAGGCCACGAGTGGGCCAGAGGCTGAGTCATGAGCATCCCGGGGGCGGAGTGGGGTGCCACGGAGGTACCTGGGCTCTGTCTGGTCCCCGTCCCGGTACAGCAGCGGGTACATGGCGCTTCGGGGATGCCCAGGCTCTGCCATGCCCTCGGGTGGGGACACGGGCTCGATGGCATCCTCACTGCTGCCCAGGGCGGACGTCTTGCTGGGCTCTGGAGACCTGAGCAGAGAGAGGGTCTGTGGTCCGAGTTCGGCGCTCTCTCCCCCGCAATGATGTGGGGGACATGTCCCTCTCCCGCCCCCTCCCAGCTCTGCCCTCCCCTGAATCTTTCGGCACGGGCTGGAGAGCCACTGTTTCGGGCGTTGCGGGCCACTTGTGGGCTCTGCTGTGTTTCTTCTTTTACAACCTTTTAAAAACGTAAAACCACCTGTAGCTCATGGGTTGTGGGCTGGATTTGGCCCACGGGCGGTAGTCAGTTGACCCCTGCTGCAGCGCATGCCCGGTGCCCCACTGTCCCCCAGAGATGTCCTTCCCGCCCTCGTGGCTCGCTCATGTGGTGCCCCCCTTCGAGTGGCTCCCTTCGTCCTAGAGCTGGGGGGCGCCCTCTCCTCTCCAAGCCCTAGTGCTCCCGGGGGAACCAGAAGCGAGTACGTGTGCCTGCAGGGAGGCTGTGCTCGCCACCCTCGGCTCCGGTTCAAATCCCGGCTCTGCCACTCACTGGCTGTGTCCCCGGAGATGAAGGAATTCGCTTCTCCGTACCTCAGTTCTTTCACCGGTGACATGGGGACAATACCGCCTACACTTCCTGGGGTTGTGGTGAGCATCCCGGTTAACACATGGTGCCTGGAGCCCACAGAGCGTGACGGACGCGTCAGCTATTATCTGTCAGCACCGTGGCCTTGAGCAAACCGCCCGCCGTCTCCCTGGGCCTCAGTTTCTCATCCGTGCAAGGACACCAGGCAGGCCTCGCACTTGGCCGAGCTCAGCCCTCCTACAGCAGGCACCTGACAGAGGTGCCCCAGGAGCTAAACCGCAAGGGTCACCCGCCCCCGACGCTCACCTCTTGCCCCCTTCACTGTGGGGCGAGCCGCGAGCCGGGGCGCCATGGTCCGGGGGCGGGAGGTAGAGGTCACTGGGGGGGCGGCGCAGGTCCAGGACCGGGCAGCTGGCTCCAGGGAAGGAGTAGAGGGGGGCCGGGAGGGGTGCGTTGAGCTGCTGCGGGTGGTGCCGCGTGTAATCCTGTGTGATGACCTCCTGAGGGCCGAAGGTGGGGGGAGGGGTGCGGGGTCAGGCAGCAGCCATCCCTCCGGAACCTTCTGGGCATGCAAAGGCTAGGCTGCGCTTTGGGGACAGAGCCCGGCTCAGTTCCCGGCTCCCTGGGTGTTTCAGGCCTGCCCACGGCAGCCTCAGCGTCCCCCTGTGCACGGGATGGGGGGCTCCGTGTCAAAGTGGCGGGCCCTACACGGGTCAGGTTCCAATGGCCAGCACGCGGGAGACACGGATCACGGGCTCACGCACCAGAGGCTCCCCAGCTGGGTGAGGGGGCGGCTTCCGCATCTGAGTCTGAGAGTCTGGAATCCCTGACCAGCCTGTCTGCGCCAGCCCTACCTCCCTGGTCCGGTCCGCCAGGACTCGGTTTACCCACTAGACCGAGAGGCTGCGTGTGACCCTCCCCCGCCCCCGGGACCTCATCCCCGCCCAGGGACGGAGGCAGAGAAGGGGTAGTTACGCTGATGTGCTGTGCCAGGGTGACCACCCTCTGGTGACCTTTGACCCCGGGGGTGGTCTGGAGCAGCGGGCTGGACGAGGGCTGGCTCTCGGGCAGCGGCCGCAGGTGTGGGAGGTGCGCGGCCTCACCGCTGAGCTTTCCGGGGCCTGCGGGCGGAGCAGAGCTGGTCACGCTGGGGGGCGGGGCGGGGGGGGGGGGGGGGCCGGAGGCGTGAGCCTGGCTGGGGGCGCGGTCCCTGCATCCCGACTCTGCCCTCTGAGCGTGGGGCTGGGCCGATTCCTCGGCCGCAGGGGGCCTTGGTTTTCCCGCCTGTGTGATGGGACAACGGCCACCCCTGTCTCACAGGGCTGTGGCGAGGGAGGTGCCGGGGTGAGGCGGGGCGCTACCTGGCTGCTTGTGCCGCAGGTCCCCCTCCAGGTGGCTCTTGTCGAGCTCCTCGAGGTGCTTGGGGAGCCCCTTGTCATGGGTCAGGCTGGGCGAGCTCACGGGGCTGACGGGCTCCACCCCGTCGGGGCTGTAGCTGCCGCCGTGGTAACCTGCAGTGGGTGAGGCCCCGGGTCACGTCTGTGCCAGGACCTGGGGCCAGGGCCACCCCCACCCGGCCCGCCCTCCCCCGCTGGCTCAGGCCCCCAGATCAGACGGGTGCCGCGGGTGGATGGACACAGAAAGGGAGCCAGACCGGGGCTGCCGGCTGGGGGGGGGGGGGGCGCATCGAGAAATGGGGGAGATGGGGTGGTGGGGTGAGAGAGAGAGGCCGTTGGAGGGAGAACGCAGATGGACACACAGGGAGACAGGCCAAGAGACGGACGATGACCTAGGGACAGGGGGAAACACAGACCCGGATGGTAGGGGCTGTGGGGAGGACGAGTCTCCAGGGAAGGCAGTGCAGGAGTGAGATCAGCGGGGGGGCGGGGGCCAGGGAGGGACACTGGGGTCCCAGGACCCGGTCTGGGCCACAGTCCCTGCAGCCCCCCGGGCCGGCAAAGAGGAGCCCTGAGAAGGGGCCAGAGGTGGGAGACGGGGCCCAGGACTTCTTCTCCCAGGGGCTGCAGGGTGGAGGTCACCAAGGACATGTGGGGCCGGGGCATCCCCGAGAGCCCCTCACGGCCCTGGCAAGAGTGCAGGGGTCATTTCTTCCTGGAGAGCAGTGTGCTCCCCTGCCCTCCCAGACAGTCTGCCTCGCGGGCGTCCTCCAAAGCAGACTCACCCACGCGGCAGCCGGCGGCAGCCCGAGCCCCTCTGCAGCCCCACTCCCTCTGCTCCCCAAACACAGGCGCAAAGGTTGGGACACGGGAGGCGCAGTTGAAGTCAAAATCACAGATCCATTCATTAAAGGAAAAAAAGCGAAAATCCAAAAAAAAAATATATATATATATCATGATAAAACAATGTGAAATGATGAGGCGCCCCCAAATCAGAGGGGGTGGGCGGCAGCTTGAGGAATAGTCATCATAGCGTGCAATCGACGAGGACGCGTTTAAAAACAAAATACCAAAACCAACGTAAAATGGGGGGAAAAAAATAAAAAGCAGAGATCTGAAAATATCTTTAGGCCACAAGACGGGGTGGGCGGGCGGCGGGTCCGGAAGTCTTACCATCGCGAGGGGAGTCGTTGGCCAGCGAACCTCCTTCTCGCGGCCCTTTATCGTGAGCAATTTGACGCATGATTATCGCGTCTATGAAGGTGGCCGCTGTCAGGGTGGTCTTACCCAGAGAACGGAGCTCCAATTCCTGGATGGAAAAGGGTTTACTTTGAGTCTTTTCCCGGTGCGGGTCCGCGGCCGAGGCGGGCGGCGCAGGCTGGTCCGGGCTGGCGTGGTGGGGTGCGAGGCTCTTTGCTGGGGTGCGGGCGATGGCCGTGTGGCTGGAGCCAGGGGGCGCCAGGGGCCGCGGCTCGGAGCTTTTGCTGGGGGAGGAGGCGGGCTCCAGCCCAGAGCGGGCTGGGGGCTTGGCAAGGAAGGCGTGGCCAGCGTCCGCACGGGGCCGCTCGGGCCGGGCGACCCTTGGGGCCTCCTTGGGCAGCAAGACAGGCTCCATGAGGGTGGGGTAGACCCCGTCCAGGGTGCCACCCAGAGGACAGTGGGTGGTGGGTGGGAATGTGGCGGCCGGGCGGACAGGCGAGGAGGCAGAGGTGGACCTGGGGGAGGAGAGAAGGCAGTCAGGGGGCTGGAGCAGTGCCCCCACTAGGGGCCCAGGAGGCCGAGGCGGGGCCACTCCCTCACTCCAGCACCCTGATGAGTCCCCACTGCTCGCAGAATGAACCCGCCCTCCCGACATGGCCTTACCCACCCCACATGCCTTCACTCACTCGCTCACTCATGTATTCATTCATTCAGTCCGTCGTTCCAAGACTTCTTACTAAACACCTAGTACGTTGTCAGGCACTGTTCTAGACAGTGTTCTAGACCTTGAAGGATACGGCAGCGAATGAACCAGACAAAATCGCCTTACGTTCCGGTTGAGCAGACTACATACGAGTTAACAGAGAAGTTACCCACGCCCAGAGCCTGGGAACCGGTCAACGACAAGTCAGGGTGGTGGAGAATGGGAGGAGACTCTCGAGCCGGCAGGTGGGCGAGGGTCTGCTGGGGGCGCTCGAGGAAATGCACGCACCACAGCTACGTGAGGAGTTGGAAAAACGGGCAAAGGCCCCGAGGGTAGGCGGCGTGGGCGGTTAGAGAACCACGGGAGAACAGCAAGGCTCTCGGGAACTTCGCCCGGCCCTGCTCCTCTGGAGGGTCACTTGCCTCTTCCTCCAAGCAGCCTTCCCCAACTGCTACGGTCGAGGCCGTAAGCCCCAGGGGGGGACCGGCTGGGGAGAAGGAATGCACAAATGTACACTCTGATCTTCACGGGGTAAACGTAATTATCCCCACTTTGCAGATCAGGACGCTGAGGCTTGGATGTGAACCGGCCCGACTCCAGCCCTGTGGCCTCTCCGTCAAGCCCAGTGATGCCACGAGGCGGTGCCCTGCCCTTTGCTGACCCTCGCTCCAGCTGCCAGAGGGAAAGGCTCGATGCCCGCATGACAGTTTCTAACTGGCCTGTCGCCAGCGTGCACAAACCACTTTGTGCTGAGCCATGATCTTGCTCTAAGCAGCCAGGTGCTCCCGCTTCGTGTAGCTGCTGAGTAGTTGAGTCAGTGAGGACAAAGCCAGTGCTTCTGGGAAACGGGGTTGTCATTTTTCCCAACTGGAACCGTGGTTGGGGGGTGGGTGTGACTTAGAACAGCCAAGTGGCGGGGGCGGTACTCGTATGAATAGAAGCTCTGCCTCGGAAGAAACGCCTGCCTCCAAACAGGATTCTGGGCGGGGAGGAGTACGGAGCCCCCACCCCCTCGCATCAGGCAGCTCTGCCCGCAGTCCTGGGGGTGGGTGTCATCAGAAGGGACCTGACCTGGGCCCCCTTATGAGAGTGACTTGACTCTGGGGGGGCACACATGGCCTAAAGAGCCTCTCTCATCTTAACAGAACCCCCAGGTTTTGTCCAGGCAAGAGGGACACCTCCCCCAAGTCTGGGGAGGACCAGAAGAGTCTCTTCCCACAGCCCCCTCTTACGTGTCCGTCTCCTTTCCACAGACTATCCCTGAATCTGACAACCTACTCACCTACTCATCCGCCTGCCCACCCAACCTGCCACCCACCCACCCAACTCACCATCTACCCATCCATCCATCCATCCATCCATCCATCCATCCACTTACTCACCTACCCACCCACCCAACTCACCATCTACCCATCCTTCCACCTACCTACTCATCCACCCATCCATCCATCCATCCATCCATCCATCCATCCACCTACTCATCCACCCACTCACCCAACTCACCATCCATCCATCCATCCATCTACTTACTCATCCACCCACTCACCCAACTCACCATCTACCCATCCATCCACCTACCTACTCATCCATCCATCCATCCATCCATCCATCCATCCATCCACCTACTCATCCACCCACTCACCCAACTTACCCTCTACCCATGCTTCCACCTACCTACTCATCCATCCATCCATCCACCCACCTACTCACCTATCTCACTCAACCTACATCTATTCAGTTACCCATCCACCCATCTATTCATCCAGCTCCATCTGTCCATTCACTCACCTGTCTAACCCAACCACCCTTCCATCCACCCACCACCCACCCGCCTATCCATTTCTCTCTCCACGTGCCCATCCCAAGCCAATCACCTATCCATTTCCCTCCCAAATACTCACCCATCTATCACCTTCACCTGCCCTTCCCTCCACCTACCCATGCATCACCCATTCACCCACCTGTCCATCTGCCGTCCTACCTCCTATTCTTTTACCCACCATCCATCTCCCTACTCTCCCACCCATCATTCTCCTTCCCGTCTCTCTCCCACCAGCGCGCTTTTGCACCCACGGCCCACCCGCCCGTCCCCTCCCTTGTGCCAACCTGGCCCACCTCAGGACCGTGGGCGTGCTGGGCTCCACGGAGGTGAGGATGCCCTTCATGCCCGTGTTGTGCAGCACGCTGGGTCTCTGCTGGACGGTGTCCTGGGCCCGGGGTGACATGGGCGAGTGCTGGTGGGAGTGGGGGGTGGGGCGGCCACTGCCGCTGCCGCCCCCACCCCCTCCGCCGCCGCCGCCGCCGCTGCTCTGCTCCGTACCTGGCAGGGACAGGCTGCGGGGTCAGGGGACAGGTCGCGTGGCCCATGAGGACCCCCAGAGGCCGGGACAGGGACTTCCGCCGCCCTACCAGGTCTCCAGATGGGCGCGTGCTCCACGGTGGTGGTGGACGTGAGGACCGGCTTCTCGCGCTCCCGGTCGCGCTCCCGGTCGCGCTCCCGGTCGCGCTCCCGCTCCCTCTCGGACGACGAGGTGGTGGCGGGTTTCGTCAAGTGAGTGGGACCCCCTGGAGACCAGAAGTCCTGTGGTTCAGCCCAGCGCTCAGGGAGGGCCGGGGCCTGTCCTCTGGGGTGGATGGGACAGGGGAGGGGTGTTACCTGGGGGGTGGATGGGACGGGGCAGGGGTGTTACCTGGGGAGAGCGGGGAGCTGCTGAGCCGGCTGCTGAAGTGCTGGGGCGCTGTGGGGAGGTAGGCAAGGCGGTCCATGGCGGCGGCGGCCGGTGTGCCCGGGGTCGGGGGCACCAGCACTGGGAGGTGTGGCACTTGGGACAGGTCGATGATGCCTGCGGGAGGAGGTGGGGCCGGGGGGCTGTGGGCAAAGGGCCGGAGGGACCGGGCGCCCCCTCCTGGTTCTGCACCGGTCCCCTCGGGCCCCTCTTCTTTTTTTTTTTTCTTTTTTTTCTTCAACTTTTTTTTTATTTATTTTTGGGACAGAGAGAGACAGAGCATGAACGGGGGAGGGGCAGAGAGAGAGGGAGACACAGCATCGGAAGCAGGCTCCAGGCTCCGAGCCATCAGCCCAGAGCCTGACGCGGGGCTCGAACTCACGGACCGCAAGATCGTGACCTGGCTGAAGTCGGACGCTTAACCGACTGCGCCACCCAGGCGCCCCGTCGGGTCCCTCTTCTGGATGCCAGGCTCTCCCAGTCCCACCTCCTTTGACCTCCAAACCCCAGAGGCGGTCGTGCCCTGTGGTGGGCATCCCCGCGCACTTGGCTGGCCCTTTCCGTTCTTCCAGCCTCCCACCTGCTCCGGTCAGCTCCCTGTATTCAGTCCCCACTGCCTGAAATACCTAGCGTGACTGCTTTTTCCAAACGGACCCCAACTGGTACTTGGTTGTTGGAAAGAACCTTCCAGAAATGTTTCCAGAGGACGACTTGAATGCACTCACAAAGCAGCCACAGGCTGTTTGTGAGTCGAGGGAGCCAGAAATTCACAGCCTCGTATTTTGATCTCTTTTGGTCAGGCCAAGGACCCCCATCTACACAGAGTTCGCACAGGCACGCGCTCACCTCCTGCGTGTGCACCCGGAACGCACACGCCATCAGACACACCCCCACCCTCACGCTCGCGGCCCACACAACTCTCAACCCCGCGCCAGGTCCGCGTGCGTTCTCAAGGCTGTTCCGCCGCCCAGGCCTCTAAGGTGACCGCACCCCACGGCCTCAGCGAGAACACCCGCGTCCTTCGCACTCCCGAGGGGGCCGGGCGGACGAGGGACGGCGCCGGTTCTGGGGGCGCGGAACGGTGTCCGCCCGCCCACCCCCTTGCCTGGAAGTGCCCTCCCCACCCACCTCGAGGGCCAGCGGCATAGTTGAGTGCCAGAGAGGATTCGCGGGGCGAGAGGCCCCTCAGCATGTCAGCCCGCTGGGCCATGGCGGTCGCCGCGTTGTGGTGCATCTGCTGCGAGGTGATGTAGTCGTTGATGATTGTCTGGCGGTTCTCCAGCGCCGCCGTGTCGGGGTAGCCGCGGATGAGGTAAGGTGGGTACAGGTGCGGGTAGGTGGGGTTGGGGGCCAGGTGTCGGGGCAGGTAATAGGCCGCGGCTGCAGGTTGAAGGGGAGCGAGGTCAGGCTGGCTCACCCGCCCGTCGTTCCGTTCCCGGCCCGCGCACCCGACGGCCTCCCCCAAACACCGGCCACAACCCAGAACTGAGGGGCTACGCGCAGAAAAACCTTGGCTCCCCAACACAACGTGGGGTACTTTTTATCGAGAACGTTCTTTGGATCGAAGTTCCCCTAAAGGGCATCCACAGCGTAGACCGCTAAGATCCCCGAGGGATGCGTCCTTTTAAACAGATTTTCAGACCACGTCCGTTTGAGAAACACTCAGGCACTGCGGCCGGCCTCTTTTGACACGTTTGCAATTTTAAAGGCACTGATAAGTTCCACAGGAAACTGGGGCTGACACGGGACGAGGTCCCCGGCCCCGCGCTGTGGGGGGGTCTATGGGTCCCAGACAATCACCTGCATCGAGAGGGATCCCGCGGGGTATGGAGGTGGGATCGAAGGCCAGGGGGATGTGGCCGCGGTACAGGTCCACACCGCTCACGCCCCGAAGCAGGTGTTCGTAGGGCGAGATGGGGTGGGGGTGGTGCTCAGGCACGGCGCTGTGGGGGGACTTGGCGATCTCCCGGGGCGTGGACGTCAGCTTCCGGTCCTGGGATGCCTTGCTAGATGAGAGGCTGCCTGTGGGGACAGGCCAAGGGGGTGGCGTTGGACCTCTGTGCCACCGCTGTCACAGCCCCCAACACGGGGGCCGCCGGGGCCAGCATTTAGGGGAGGCCACTTGAGGGGGGCGGCTCTCAGGGATGCAAGGACCAGACCTCCTCCTTCACCTGTTTCTTTGCCTCCGGTTCCTGTGTTCTTTCATTTACCCATTTGCTGCTGTGTTTGTGTTCTTTTTTAAAAAACTCATTCATTCGTGCTTTCATTTATTTGTTCTTTTGTTCATTTGTTCCTTCCTTTCTTTATTCAAGCAATCGAAAATATTTACGGAGCCTCTATTACAGGCCAAGCACTGTCGTAAGAAATGCAGCTGGCCCCGCCAACACAACAGGCAGGAAACCACACCGACGTGGCGCACTTAATTGCTGGAGAGAAGCGACCCACTGGTCTTCGAGCGAAAATCTCCGCGAGATCAACGCTCCGGTGGACGTTCAAAATGTGACAGAATGTGACCAGAATAGTGGGGGAGGGTCATAAAAGCCTTCCCAAGAATGTGACACTTGAACAGAGACCCGAAGGACAAAAAGAAGCCACTTAGGTAACACTCTGCGTGTGGGGGAGGCTTCAGGCAGCGGGGAGAGCAGGTGCAAAGGCCCCGCGCACACTCAGGAACAGAGAGGAGGAAACCCGCGGGCCCGGCCTCTGGTGGATAAAGGAATGTGGTGACCGTGACGTGCAGAGTGCACCGGGCCAGGTCCTACGGGCTGCTCACGGCCGTGGCTAAAAGGTGGATTTTTTTTTTCCCCCCTAAATGCAGTGAGGAATCACTAGAAAGATTTAAGCGTTAGAGTGGCGTGACGGGATGTGAATGTTTCAAAGGACGGCTCTGGCTGCATCTGGGACGCAGGATACAGCAGGACAGGAGGGGAGTTGCGGTGGCCCCCCAGGTGGGGAATCACAGTGGTCTGGGGTGGCAGGGAGACGAAGAGAAATCGAAGTGTACTTTGGGGGCAGAAGCCACAGGCCCAGCAGGTGGAAAGTACGTGCCGGCCCGAGGGTGCCCCTGGTTTCTAGCCTAAGCTGAGGGTGGGTGGGGAGGCAGTCCCCCGAGGCAGGAGCCCACCCGGTGCCCGCACCCCACCCCCCCACCCCCCACGCACCCTCTTGCAGGCGTGGGGTGGGCTCCCGTGTGGTCACCGGCGAGCCGCGTGGGAGGTGGCCGGCGAAGGGCGCCCCGTGCTCCTCGTAGGCCAGGGGGCTTTGGCGCGGCTTGCCCAGCTCAGGCACGATGACCGGGGCCCCCCGGGTGATGGAGCCCCCCGAGCTGCCGGCTGCCCCCGGCCGGCCCTTCAGGCTCTCTTCGTAGCAGGCGCGCTCCAGCGCCCGGGCGTCGGCCATCACGTCCAGCGGGTGCACGGGCGGGAACGTGCGGCCGGGGCTGCCGATGATGGAGCGCACGTCATGCTTTTTGGAGCCGGCGGAGGACGGGCCAGTGTCATACTTGAGCGGGGTGCCCTGGGGAGACAGGGGTGTGAGCACCGGCCGCAGGACGTCTCTGAGCCTCAGTTTCTCGGCCACGAAGCAGGAGCGACGGCTCACGCCTCCAGAGGCAGGGGGACGAAGGGCTTTGCTAAACCTGAGATGAACGCACGGGTCACCGCCCTGTCCGTCCCTGTCCTGGCCCCAGGGCCACCAAGCTCACAGGCCAGCCATGCCCGGAGCAAGCGGGGACCCTCCGTCGGCCCCTGGAGCCTCGACACCCCCACTCCTCCCACTGCTCTGGGACCCCCTCCCCCCGCCGGCCCACTCGAGGTCACTCCAGGAAAGTCAGCAGCAAAACCCAGTCCCACCGCCTGGTGCCCAAGGCTCAGAGGTCAGGGCTGAGGTCTGTTTGCTCTCCGGCCAGAAGGGGCAGCTGAATAAACAGGGGGTCATGGACCACAGTGCAGGCTGGCCGCCCCGGAGAAGCCCCCGCTCTGTTGACACAGCCTTGGGAACCCGGGGTACAGCGGGGGCCGGCGTCTGTAAGCAACAGAACCCTGGGTCTACTCACGAACGTTTTCGTCACTTCCGTAAGAAAGGGAAAGAGATACCCTGCTTCTAACGAGGATACCGTAGAGTCAGACTGGCCTTCCTCTGGGGTCCACGGGCAAGTCTCACCCAGGCCCCTGGCGGTGGCTACCGTCCCCACTGCTTCTCCGGGCATCGGGCACCTTCCCCCCAAGGGAAGCTGGGTCGCCCTCCCGGGATACCCTTCCCAGCCCCGTCTGCCTCATGGCCACGCAGCCCCAGGGACGGTTCCCACCATCCGTCCTCCTTCCGTCCGGCCACCTCTGACCACGGGAAGGGACGGTGGTTTCCACTACCGGCTCCTTGCACAACGGGAGCTGATCGTGCCCTACTGGGCTGGGGCCCCCTGGGCAGCCGGGGCCGCAGGGGTGCAGCAGGCTGGTGGGGGAAACGGGACGCCGAGAAGCAAAGACGTTGCAGTTTAGGAACATCTGGGTTTCACCAACTGCCATTCACTTGCTGTGTGACCCTGGGCAAGTCACTTCACCTCTCTGAGCCTCCATTTACGCACCGATAAAATGAGACCCTCAGAGCGTGGCTGCAGGGGCTAAACTGGGCACGACGCGAGGTGCTCAGGCGGCACCTGGCCTGTAACAAAAACCCAGACAGCAGCAGCCGGTCGTTTTCACGGTGAGCTCGGGGACTGTAGCGGGCTGCCTGGGCTCTCTGGGCCTCAGTTCTTCCAGCTGAGGAACGGGGATAATGGCTACAGACCCCACAGGGCGTAAATACAATTCAATGAGGTCACGGATATAAAGCCCTCAGCACAGAATCTGGAACGCACATGGCAAAGGGTCAGTGGTGAGCAGCTGTGTAATCTCGGGCAAGGTATCCACTGAGGCGAGCCTCAGTTTCCCCATTTGTAGAGGCCAGGGAAGGAGCTGTCCTGCCCAGCCGGCTCGTTACCTGTGTGATGGAGCCCTCCTTGAGCGGCCGCGGGGCCAGGGGCAGCTCGGGCGTGCGCCGCAACTCTTCCCGGGGAATCTCGTGGATGGAGCGGCCGGCCTCCTTCACCGTCGCCACCAGCCCCTCGTGGGCCGGCTTCAGCTTCAGGGGGCCCAGCGCCTCCAGGGGCCGGGCCTTGTAGGCCTCGGCCAGGTCCCGTGGGGGCGGGGGCGGTGGCGGTGTGCCCTCGCGTTTCAGGAGCTTGGCCTCCCGACGGAGGTAGTCTTCCTGGGCCTCCACGTAGGACCGCGGGATCCCTGCCAAGGAGGACAGGGCGCTGGCCCTCGGCTCTGCGCCCCACCATGCCCCGTCCTACCCTGGGGTCTCCGCCCTCCAGTGATTCTGGAGCCAGACGACCTGGCTTCTAATCCGCACTCGCCGTGTGGCCTTGAGCACATGACCTGACCTCTCTGAGCCTCTGAGCCTCAGTCTCTTCACATACAGAACAGGACTACTAATCGAAACCCCTCACCGAGTCGCGCACGTTCAGGGAGATACCGCAGACGGAAAGCACGGGATGGAGCCCGTAGCAGGTGGCTGGCCACCGACCAGCCGAGACAACGTGGGTGACGTGATAACGGAAGCTGCCGGTGAGTGCCAGCAAGCGGTAACGCCGGCCTCACACGACAGCACCGAAGCGGCACGTGGTGAGTACCGAGCACGAAACAGAGGCTCAGTAAACCTAGCGAGGGCAGGGCGGCGGCTGGTAATCTGCTTTCCCTCTACGTTTCTAAGGAGCAAGTGTCCCTGCTCTCCGTTTCAGCCCGTGCCCGTACAGCTCGCGTACGCGTGCAGGGCTCCCCGCCCCCGCCCCCGCCCCTGCCCGTCCGGAGGGAAACCTCTGAGCGCTCGTTAGAGCTGCCCTGAGGGCAGCGGGCGGCCGGACGCCGTGGGGGCGGTGGGCGGCTGGCACCTTGTGTGATGGAGCCTCGGATGTGGTGCTGCTCCTTGAGGTGGTGGGGGCTGTGTCGCTCCGGCGGGATGGCCCGGCCCATGAGACCTGGAGGGGGGCAACCGCATCAGGGTTACGTGGGTCCCGTGGCCACGTGAAAGCAGTCCCCAAGATGATGGCGGGGTGCTGGCACCGGACTCTCTCGGGGGCGGGAGGGGGGGCCGTCACCGCCTCCAGACCGACCCTCAGCCAACCCCAGCCCCAGGTTTCCTCTCCGGAAAATCGGGCCAACCGTCCCCGCCCTCCCTCCAGGGGGCGCTCTAAGGCACTGAGTTGGGAAGGCCCCCCCCGCCCCGCCCCCAGGTCCCGGTGCCCACCTTCGATGCCGGCAGAGGAGATGGCCCTGCTGACGCGGCCCTCCATCATGTCGTAGGTGCGCTTGGGGGCGGCCGTCTCGTGCGGGGGTCCGGAGCTGCTCCTGCCGTCCTCCTTGGAGCACTGGGACACAGATATGCCACCTGGAAAGCAGACCGCGCTCGTGGCGGGGGGCTGGCGGCCCACAGGGCCCGGGGACAGGAGACGCGGCCCCGCCACAGGGCCGGCTGAGCCTCGCGGGGAACCCCAGCAGGCAGTCCTGCCAGGGCCTGAGCCCCGACCCACCGTCTCAGGGGCATGCCTTCGGCCACACGTGGCCACGTGGGTGTGCACGCAAACACGTCTTCACACGGGTGCCGGCTTGAGACACCAACAGCAGCGCACACGCGTGTGTGAGCAGAGATCCAGCAGCAGCGTGTGACCATTTGTGTGTGCACGTGTGGGCGTGTGCACGTACACACGCACGCCGAGAACGAAGCGAGGCCGTGCGTGCAAATGTACCTGTCTGCCTGTGTCCTTGTGCACACGTGTGTACAAGCGTGGACGCGCCTTACGAGTCCACGTGGGGAGAGTGTACAATCTGGGAGGGCTGGCCGTGGCACACGTGGCCTTGCTAAGCCGGGAGAAGCCCAGAGGGGCCCCCCAGACAGGCCCGGGGTCTGAGAAGAGAGAGGCCCGGCCTCGCCCGGCAGGCTGGAGCCCCGCCCACAGCCTCTCCCCCTCAGGGCGGCCGAGGCCGGGGTGTCGGAAGTAAGCTCCCCACGGCCCTAGGCCGCCCCCCGAGAACAAGCTCTGCCCCCTGTTCCTACACGGAGTCCGCTCCAGAGGCTACAGGCAGGCGGACTGCAGACATACTGGGCTGCTTTTCTTGAGAATTAATCGCTGATGTTTGAACACGGTGGTTTCAGACCAAAATGGGAAAAAAGTACGTGATATAAAAGGACAGATCAGCAGTGAGCTGGTGGCCTCCCATCCACACGGGGCGACGTCCACCACTGTCGCACCACAGTCGCCGTCCGGGCTGCCGGGGGGCCCGTCCGCCGTCCCCGCCCCCTGCCGCCTTCCACCCGGCCCGCCGCCCTCACTCGCCACGCAGCTCCAGGAAGCACGTCAGGGACTCGAAGGCCTCGTGTGCCCGCATTCTGCACATGACCACTCGAGAGCCACAGGGGCTCAAGAACCGGTCCGGGGACCCAAGCGGAGCCTGTGCCCTCCCTGCCCACGTACACCTCGGCCCCAGGCCCCCCTCAGCCCCTCCCCGGACCCTCAGCCACACGCTGACGCTGGCCCCAAATACGCAGCCGATGGCCCGTCCCGCGGCCACGTGGCACCACCTCCACCCCTGGCCAGCACCGAGGGGGCGGGCGGGCACAGGCAGAAGCAGGCACAGAGGAAAAGAGATGCCCGCTCGCCAGAGGAGAAATAATTTAGGGCCCTGCAGTGCCAGGGACTGAGCAGAGGTGAGTGCTCAGTGCTGAGAGGGGCGCCCGTCAGCTGCGTTCTGCTCCGGCACCCTGGGTGCCCGAGGCCGCCAGGAACCTCATATCCCGGCTCTGTACCCCCAAGTGCCTCCACGTAGGCTGCCTTGGCTGTGGGCCCCGAACCCAGAAGGGGAGAGGGGGCGGAGGCAAGGGGAGGTGGAGGGTCACTCTGGCCATCACCTCCCGCTGGTCCCCCGTGTGCTGCCGATCAGAGCTCAGTGTTGGCCAGAACTGCCAGGCTTCCGCTCTCTGGCCTCAGTTTCCCCACTCTGCTCTGGCAAGGCTGGCCACAGCCTTTAGTTTCCTAAACTGTAAAGAACTGAGCGGAGGTAAAAGGGAGGCCAGCCCTCACCTGCTGCTGGCTTGCATCCTGCAGGGACAGGAGGGTCACCACCTCTCTGGTCACGCTTCATGCTGTCACCCAGCCCCGGCTCCCGGTGAAGCCACCTCAATGGGCCAAACACCCTGCTCCCCCGATCCCAAGCCTCCTGGTCTGTCCAGGGGCCAGAGGGTGGCCAGAGAGAAGGACCGCTGTGACTATACATCCGTAAAATGGGGATGAAATGCTTCTCCCTGGTTCTCAACCACTCAGGAAGGGCACCAACTCCCCAGATCTGTTTTCCAAAGGCATCTGGCTGCCTTTTTACCCCCACCACGTTTTTCTGGACCCTCCTCTCTTGAGCAGCTCTAGAAACACCAAAGCCTGGGGTCTGGTGGACAGGGCTGGAGGGGTAGGTTTCCAGCACTCACAATCTGCATCTCACGTGGTGTCCTGAGAGCTCTCTGAGCGGGGGGCTGCATCCGCTGGGCTCCCCATAAATACCACATGGCCCCACTTTCCTCCAGCGCCCCCCTCGGCCCTCCGTCTCAAGGTTCTTTCCCAGCACTGATAGACTCCCACGGACGGGAAGGAAGGCCGAGGGCCTGGCTGGCCCCAGGCCGCCCCGCCAGCTCCTCGGGGCTGTTAACAACAGGACTCACCCTCGTAGGACAGGACGTGGCCCTTCTTGCCCTCGTAGATGACGTGGCCCTTAGGCAGGCTGTCCTCCCGGCTGCGGTCCAGACGACTCGGGCTGTCCTCGCCGATGATCCTGGTGATGGTGCCTTTGTACAGGACGTCGGCCGGGGTGCCCTGCGGGCACGGAGCGGGTGAGCCCCCGGCAGGCTCCACACGGGGGTCCCTCGGGCTCGGCGGGCACGACGCGGGCACGTCCAGCGTGCACACACGTGTGCCCTCCCAGCGCACACACAGGCGCATGCACACATGTGCTGGGTCCACCAGCGCACACGTGTGTCCACCCACGTGCTGCTCCCAAGGCGGAGACAAAGCCCGGCGGAACAGCACCACATCAGGAAGGTTAATCCTAAGTGTGCTTACTGAGCGCCCGCCGCGGAACGGAAACCATCCGGAGCCCCCTCTACCTACTAACTCGTTTAATCCTGGCAATAATCCTAAGGTAGGCACGGTCGTGATGCCTATTTCAGACGGGGAAACTGAGGCACTGAGCGGTTAGGTGACTTCACCCGGGGTCACCAGCTAAGGAGGGGCAGGGCTGGGATTGGAACCCAGGTCGTCCGGCCCTGGCGTCTGTGTTCCAACCTGAACTGTATGGGTTTTACTTTCTCAGAGCCCTGACGTGTTAAGCACCGACAGTAACTAATGGGGGTGCTGAGATCCTGTCCCTGTACTGTGCCTGTGACCGTGGGCCAGGCACCCCGGTTTCCCAAACCAGGGTCTGTCAACCCCAGCACTATGACGCGTGGGGCCAGTGTCCTGGGTGTGTGAGATGCGTAGCAGGACCCCCAGTATGTATCCGCCAGATGCCGGAACAGCACCGAGCCTCCCCGATCTGCCCCTCTCCAAGGCGTAACAATCCGAGATGTCCCCAGACGTTGCCCAACGTCCTCTGGCAGGCAGAGCTGCCCACAAAGGAGAACCACGGCCGTAGAGTGAGCTCTCCACGAGGGGAGGTATCCAAGCAGAGAGAAGACAGCCACAGGGAGTGCCATCCTGCCCTGGGCAACCTCCGAGAACATGAGCGTGGGGATCAGGGTACGATCAGGTGAGCGTGGGGATTAGGTACTGACCCCCAACCGGGTCAGACTGTTGGATGTCAAACAGCAGCTGTACAAACGAGTTGCCGGGTGGCCTGGGTCAAGTCACTTTGCCTCTCTGAACCTCAGTCTGTACGTCCACAAAACGGGAACAACCTCTGCATCTGTAATTCTCAAAGGCGCTTGACACAGACAAGCTCGCCCTAAATCGAGACGTCTCTTTCCTCCTTTTCCTAAGATTACTGGAGCCATTTCACAGATGTGGGGGTCCCACTGAGTGCCAAGCCCCAGACCAGCGAGCCCCGAGTGTCCCCAGAGAAACTCGTCTGCTGAGACACATCCCCCCCTGCGGGCTAAGGGCACGCGCTGGGCTTTTCCTGCATGCCCTGCGTTGCGAGGAGGGGACAGGAGGGCGCTCTCGATGCGGACGAGCTCCCCAGGCTTCCCCCAGCAAAGGCTCTGGCCGGGGTCTCCCCGCCCCCGGGAAGCATCTGTGCGCAGTGCGGTAGAGCTGGGGGATAACTGGGCGTCCCACCCGGGGCGCTCAACAGGGCCAAGCTGTCAGGACAGGCTCCTCCAGAGGCGGCTGCTGCCAGCACAGCCCTTAGCCGGGTGGGGGCGGGCGCCATCAGAACCGGGCCTGTGACCGGGCCCCTCTCGGGCAAAGCAGTGGCTGGGCAGACACCACAACGGATGGTGGGAAGGGGCTCTGCTGGAGGCACCGAAGGCGGTCCGGGCTTCAGCAGAGGACGGGACGTGAAGGGCTGCGGACGCCGCCCCTGGGGACGACGCACGGGGCAAACCCGTGCGGGCGGGGAGACTGTTTGCCTACGGCCTGTTTAGGGGACAGGAGCCTGCAGCCTCCCGGAGCGGACCCCAGCGAACTTCGCTCCCGGGGGCGGGAGGAGCCCCAGGGAGGACAGCACGCCGGGGCCTCCTCCAGCCTGCGAAGGGGCGTCACGCCCGCTGGGTTCACGGGCGCGTGCACGTGCGCGTGCCTGTGGTCTGTGCCGGGTTTCCCCGCCGCCACCCGGAAGCGAGGCCGTGGGAGCGTCTGACTCCCACGTGTTCTGGCAGCTGTCACCCTCTGCGAAAAACAGCCGACGGGGTGTGAGTGACCGAGACAGCGTGGGTCACGGCTGCCGGGAAACCCGGGGCAGGTGGACTCCGAGGGGACCCGGAATTCGACCTTTAATCACAACCGGCCCCTTGAGAAAGATGCCAGGAGGAGTGCTTTTCCCCAGAGGGGAAACCGAGTCAGGAGGGGCCGTCCCCTGCTCGAGTGAGTGGGTGGCAGAGCGGGGACCTGAACACCCTGGCCTGACTTTTGCCCCGGGTGCTCGTTCTTTGCACTCAGCGAGGCTGCCTCAGCTTTCCTTCCCCTCTGTGGTCTGATCTGAGGCCACCGGGGTCGAAAACGCCTCACTGCCGCCCAGCCTATGGTGGGACGCGGCGCCTCGAACGTGCGTGTGGGTGGGGCGGGGGGTGTCGCGCGAGCCTGTCTGTGCGCCCGCCTGTCCCGCTGTGTGTGTCCGTGCCTGTGTCCTGTACGTGAGCGTGTCTGCGCGTGTACTTAGGGGCACGCCCACACGTGTGTTCCGGCTCCTCGTTCTCCGGCACCGTGTTCTAGGGCCAGACGTGGCTGGGCACGAAACCCCGGGTCCGCTGCTCACTAGCCATGTGACCTCAGCTTTAATCTCTGGGCTTCAGTCTTCTCATCTATAAAATGGGCTATCCTAGCACGGGCTCTGTGCCAGCATAAAGCATCTTGTCTGGACCTGGGCGGAAGGAAGGAAAATAAAGCCCGGGGAGCTAAGGACCCCAGGAGCCGTTGGTGCCACACTTCGTGCTCACTGGGCAGGGAGGAGAGGGTTCAACGTGTCCCGGATGCGCAGGGAGCCCCCGGCCTTGGTCAGGTGGAGAACAGAGCCCCCCGCCCCCCCCCCCGCCCCCATCTGCATCACAGGAGGGCCTCATGACCGACTCCCCCCAGGGGTGGGGGCCGGCTGGGCCACAATGCGGAGCACCTGTCCGCAAACAGCCTGAAGGTGGCCTCCCCTCCCTGCTCCAGGCACCGCGGCCCTCACTGGCCCTCGCCCGTGTGGAGACGCGCCCACTCGCTATTCTGAGACTCCTGCAGGAGGCTCACCCCCGAGAAGTCTCCCCGACTTGCCCGTCCGTGTGGCCTCAGCAGCCCCGGGCATTCTGAATCGTGGTATGTCACTCAGTTTGGAGCACCGGGCACTCTGAAGTCACCCGCCCCGTTCTCACGGCCTGTGAGCCCCGGCCTACGTCCTCCAGCTACCCAGCCGGCCCCCTGGGAGCAGCCACTTCTGCGTTTTGCTCAGCACCTGGGGTGCGTGGCTCCACACGGACAAGAGAAACGACCACGGAACGAGCTGCTGTGCCCAGGACATGATCACACCCACCGAGACAGGTGCCGTGCGGTGGCACCAGGGGGAACAGAGGGGCCGGCCCACGGCTCTGCCTGCGGTCAGGGCCGCGGCTCCAGACGCGGGTTCCTCCCCCCGCCCCTCGTGCGGTGCCCGGGACACCTACGTGGGTGATGGAGCCACGGTACGTGATGGGGCTCTCAGAAGGCACCCGCGTGCCGGGGATGCCCTTGGTGATGCTTCCTCCCGGAACCGAGCCCAGAGACGTCCCTAAAAGACACGAGACACGGGGCATAAAGGGTGTCCACAACCCCTTCCCAGGTCCCGGCCCTAAAAGCCACCCAGACTGGGCTCCCGGTGACCGGCAAGTCCCCCCTTGGGGTCTCCCCTGGGGCAGAAGGTCCCCCTGGCCCTAAATGGCAAGATAAACAATCAGGAAGATGGGGTTCTGGACCCTGTGGGAGTTGATGATCCTCAGATTTGGGATCCAAGTACCCGTTCCTGCCTCGACCCTCCTCCAAAGAGCAGAGGGGCACCCGCTAGGGACGCAGGGCAGGATCCGGGCCTCACGCCCACCCCTCACGCCCTCACCTCTCAGCACAGATGTCTCCTGGGCTGTGGGCACCCCCAGGTTCTCCGGGGGCCCAGCCTGGCCCCGCGGGGACAGCTGCTCCTGCTTCACTCCGCTGAAGGGCGCTGGGGACGGGCGAGAGCGGTGAGCCACACAGCACAGCTGCAGGGGCCTGGGGGGACGGCCCCCACCTAGCCCTACCCAGGGGCCGGGCTTCGGCACCCTCCCCTCAAGCCCCCAACGTGGACAGCTGGAGCCGTGCCCGGGCCATCGAGGTGGGGGGCCCAGATCCTTACCCAGCTTCTTGGGGTCCATGGCAAGGGGCAGCCCCATGGTGATGGGGCCCACAGGGGCCTTGGCGTGCTCTGAGTAAGGGACGTGGAGCTGCACCGACATTCCCTGTGGGGGGCAGAGGTCACGGGTTCACGGGCGCCCTCACAGTCCCTCCACCACACGCCCAGCCAGAGCGTCCTGACGCCCCTTCTGCGAGAGCCCAAGGGGAGGGGCACGCCGGAATCCCACGCAGGCGGGGAGCCGGGGGCTCAAGTCCCAGGCCGCTGCTCAGCTGAGTCACCACGGACAAGTCCCCAGCTCTCCTGGGCCTCGATCCCCTCACCTGCGAAGCGGCCATCAGGAGCCGGTGGGGCGTAAAGGAAACGGTGCGCACGTGTGGTCCGGGGCAAAGCGGACACCTGGCCCCACCCCTCCCCGCACAGGCGGATACGTCAGGGAGGCGAAGGGGCAGGCAGCCACAGACGGCTCACCACACGCTGTCGAGTGCATCCGACCTTCCGTTTCACAGAGGGGAAACCGAGGCACAGCAAGTTTAGGTAATTTGCCCAAGGCCACACAGTCTGGCTGCAGAGTCCGTGCTCTTGACTGCCCGAGTCCCCATGTCCTGGGGCAAACTCCAGCCCGCTCGGACTCTAGCAGTGAAGGGCACAGAGACGACCCCGGCCCCTCGGGTGCCCAGCCCCCACCGAGGCACCGTTGTTTCCGATGCCCCGCTTTACAGACGGAAAGCCTGAACCCCAAAAGAGGAAGGGGCTGTTCTCTGGGCACCAGGCCACACAGATGCTCCAGGGGGGTGCTGACCCTCCCGCCTCACCTGGGAGATGGCGTTCATTTGCCTCTCGAGGACGCTGGGGTGCTTAGCGGAGGAGATGAGGGGCGGCGGGTTGGAGATGGTGGGTGGGCGAGGCAGGACGGGCCGGGCGCTGTCATGGAGGCCCAGGGGCAGTGGGTGACCTGTAGGGCACACGCCTGTCCGTCACAGGGCCCCTGCCAGACCGACCACCCCCCACGGGCGCCTGTCCACATGCGCCCTTCCCTCCCTAGGGAAGCCTCCCTCCACCCTGCCACAGCCCAGCCCCCGTCTAAGCCCCTCACCTCCAGCCCGGACCCCCTTTAACTGGTCTCCCCGTTCCCACTTTACCCTCTCCCCCACCAACAGCAGCCCATTCCCCTCAAAGGAATTCTGAAAAGCCTACTGGTTCACATCCTCCCCTTGCTGTTTACCTTCCATGGCTCCCCACTGCCCCCAGGATGAACTCTTAAACTTTGACACGGCTTTCAGGTGCCCCCGACCTGGTGCCTGTGGTCTCCCCGGACCCACAGCTTGGGCACCAAGCTTCCACCAAGGCAGCCGGATTCTGTTTCTCAAGTTTCTCCCGCTCTTTCCTACCTCCGACCCTCTGCACGTGCAGTTCCTCTGCCTGGCCTGTCTCGCCCTGTTTTGCTCCTGGCTCATTTATCCCACTCATGCTTCGGGATCAGCTCTGCTTAGGACGGCCTTTGCTGACATCACAGCCCTTAGCAGTCCCCAGATGTGCTACTTCTGTTGCTGGTGGGCCCGGCAGGACTGGAGGACCCAGAAAGAATCTCAACCCCCGGCCGAACGTATCTGTAAACCAAAGCAGGTCCCTCCCCTCCTCCCTTCCCCCCAGACTTTTCTTTCCACCTGCCCATACTCTAGCTCTGAGTCACTGGTGGAAGACAGAGCCCCACTCTAGGGCTGCCCCCTCACCAGCTCAAGTACCTCCTATGGCTCCCTACTGCCAGTGGCTTCGACTCTAATCCTGCACATTTCTCTAATCTCAAAAGACCCCCTTCTTTCCCTTCACCGACCAGACCATCCCTCTTGCTGGGTCCCATCAGATTCTAAGATCCCTCCGCATGCAGCTCCAAACCAGTGCCAAGAGTTGGCACCCAATGACTGCACTGGCCGACCGAGCTTGGGCCGAGCTACTCACCAGGCGGGGCGTAGGAGAAGGCCGAGGGGTCGGGGGCGTGCGGGGAGGCCTTGATCACCTCACGAGGGGGCACAGGGAAGGGCAGGCCCGACGTCCAGCACGGAGGCTCTGTGGGCAGCTTCTGGCCGTCAGCTGCAAAGGCCGAGAAGAACACAGGCTTCTCTGCTGAGGGGATGAGGCAGGGCCGTCAGCCGTACTTGGCCAGCCCCGCCCAAACAAGGCTCTCCTGCGCCCACAGGACTGGCCTTGGGCAAGGATGGGGTCCTGGCCAATAGTAAGGGGGACTATGCTGGGAGCCCACCAAGTCTGCGGGCCAGCACCGCCCTGAGCCCCTGAGATCCCGGGGAGCTTCTAAGCCGCAGTGTGCCGGGCAAGCGAGGGACCCTGGACCAACGTCCAAAGCAGGGGCTGGAGCTGGCGGCCTGGGCCCTGCCGCCTGATTTTGTATGGACACTTGCTCTGGAGCATGGCCGCGTCCGCCCGTTTATTTACTGTCTACGGCACAGCCGAGTAGCTGCAGCAGAGACCGTCTGGCCCGTAAAGTCTGAAATACTGATTCTCCGGCTCTTTCTAGAACAAGCTCGCTGGCCTCTGCACAGTGACGAAGGCTTGCTTCGATACGTATGCCCTGGCAGGAGGGCCGACTGGAGGTGCAGACCCTTGGGATAACAACGACCACCACGGCCGCCTGTTTGCTGAGCACACACTGTGTGCCAGGCACTGTGCTAAGCATCCCGCCAGCATGGATCCAAGGAGCAAGCTTGCGAGAAGGAGACTGTTACCAGATCTGTTGCGTGGAGGGGGAAACTGAGGTACAGACACATCAGTGGAGTTATCCAAGGTCACCATCAAATACGTGGCCAAGTCGGGATTTGAACCCTCAACCTCCTGGCCTCTGCAGCTACAGATAACAGAACAGGAGGCTAAGGCCCTCCCACAGCCTCCCACGAGCCGGCACTCGAAGTCCTGTTTGTGTACCGACTCGTTTATCCTCATTGCACCCTAAACGGAACTATCACCGTCTCCATTTTACAGCTGGGAAAACTGAGGCCAGGAGAGGCAAAGTCATCAGGTCAAAGGCCCACCGCTGGGAGGGGAAGCAGCTTCGAGCCCGGGCAGTCAGGCTACAGACTGTGACCTTCACCTTCACTAGGCACTGTGCCCACAGGAAGATGAATGAAAGCTGGCCCCAGGTTCTCAGGCCTGGGGACACCCCGCAGCCATGGCCAGAGGCCAGGGGCCCAGGCCTGCGGTCACGGCATTCGCCCGCCCACCTCCTACTCTCCTGAAATCTGCCCCGAGCTCCAAACCTCTCCCTTGAGAACTGGCTCAGCGACTAGGGGAGGCGAGTGGCTGAGCAGCCAGGCAGGAGACACAACTGGGAAACCCCAAAACTCTCCACCCCTGGGGCAGGAACAGCGGGCAGGTGTCGTCTCTCGGGCCACCTCCGATGGCGCAGGGAGGTTCTGAAGGCCCACGGGAGCGTTGGCACGGAGCAGTGAGGCCTGCCATGGGCACAGCAGGTGGCAGCGCGGGTGGGCCCGCTCCGGATTCTCCACATCTCTCCCACGAGAGACCGAGCCCCCCCGGGACCCGTGCCCTGGCGAGGCGGGCAGCCCACAGGAGGGGGTCGCAGATGTGGGGAACAACCCCGTGTAGGGATTCAACAGCCCCTGATGGAGGCGCCCCCACAGGGCCTGGCCTGAACACCCCCCCTGGGCCTTGCTCGTCCAGCTCCCCGCCCCTGCCTCCTGCAGCTCAGCCTGGGCTGTGGTGGGCAGGGGTGGGGGCTGGGGGGCTCCTGGGGCCGGGCCAGCCTGGGCGGGAGGCCAGGGGCCTGGAGAGACAACCTGTTCCTCCAGCTGGCCCCGGGGGAGCCCACGCGGGAGCCAGGAAGCAGGGGAGCTCCCGAGAGACCAGAATGGTGCCTGAGGCCAGGGGCGCTGTCTGCCGCGAGGAGCCGTTCCAGGAAAACAGCACCACCCCCCCCCACCCCGCTGCAATCAGAAACCACCAGTGGTGGCACCCAGGACGCGCCCATGACCTGTCCCAGCAGGTCCTGGCTGGCCCCGGGTGATGCCCGGCCACCCGAGGGTGGCCTAGCCCTGCTCAGATCCGGCACGGGTCAGAGCTGCTTGGGGCCCTGGCCTTGCCACGCAGCAAACCCCTGGGCTGGTGCCCCGAGCCTGGAATGTTCTCCAGAGCCAGGCCCGGCTCCTCCCCATAGTGAGGCGTCCTGGTCCCAGCGTGGGGGGCTGGCAGGGTCCCGGGAGAAGGCAGACACCCCGCGCCCTCATCCCCACTCGGGTCCCTCAGCAGGCCCGGCTGCCTTCTGCCTCGGAAACAAACTCCCCGCCTCCGTGGTCATCCCTGCAGTCCAGACTGCCACCACAGCTGGTCGGGAGCAGCACGGTGGCCTCCCCCATCTGCCCACAACTCCCTGTAGCCCTTCCTCCTCAACAACGGCCAGAGAGAAAGGGACATCTTTGCAAAATATAAATCAGATTACTCCCCGCAGCACAGACACATCAAAATGCCTCCCCAAAAGGCCTCTCCCACACCCGAGACAGAATCCCTGTCTCGTGGGACCTGTCTTGTGGCACCATGGCCTACAAGGCCCTACATAACCCGGGCCCCAGTTTTCCTGCTCTGATCATCTCTCCTACCCCCTCACCGCCCATATCCACCTTTTGGCAGCTCCCCAAACACACCAAGCTTGTCCCTACCCCAGGGCCTTTGCGTGTGCTACTCCCTCTGCCTGGAATGAATGCCCTTTCCCCACATCTTCCCATGACCGACTCCTCACCTCCACAGAGACCCCTCTTCTGAGCCTCCCCGACCCCGTTTCGTTTTTTAACTGCGTGAACGACTCCAAAGTCATCTTGCTTCTTTCTGTGTGTGTCCTGGCTTAATGTCCTTCTCAACCACAAAAAGGGCCCTCGATCCCTTCACCTTGCTCACTGCCAACTCCCCGCCGCCTGGCACGGCACTCGGCCATCACAGGTGTTCAACAAGTGTCCCGACCCAGTGGCCAGCAGACAGCCTGCGTGCCAGCCAGGATGCACCCCCGCCCACCCGTGTGGGTGGCGTCTAAGACTTTGCGCAGCAGGGGAGAGCGGACGCAGGGAGGCAAGGGGGCAGGCTGACTACACGGGGCATGTCTGGCAGGCCCGTGTCACTAGTGGGAAGCGTGGAGCGGCCCTCCCTCAGGGACAGCCCTGCTTTTTGTTCTCACACAGGCACACAGCAGCACCCTCAAGGGGGCCCACGGCCAAGGGCCAATCCGGCTTCCTAGGGAAGGGCTCTGTACGCGAGAAGCGGGTGCAGGTGGCACCCGCCCTCCGACCCCTTGAGCGGCCAGCGGGAGCCGAGGCTGGCCTGGCGCTGGGGGGGGGGGGGGGGGGCCTTGGAGGAACTGCGCCCAGCACCTCTGATGCGCACCGACCCACAGCGCGCCAGGCTGAACAGGGAAGGGCGCCCCTTCGGGGACACGGGCCTGGAACTTCCTGGGCCCAATGGGGAGTGTGAGGCGGAGAGAAACCGCAGAGCACAAGAAACCACGCCTGGCCCGTCTCCTGACCTTGAGCTTCCCGTGGCCACAGCAAAGCGCGCCCCGGGCAGCTGCTGTAACACAGCTGCTCCGGGAATTACCCCACGGGCTCCCCGCTGGACCCGGCGACCTCGGCCTGGAGCAAGGTCAGGGTGAGCGCTGGAGTGGGGCAGCGCTTCCGGCCCGGGGCCCAGAGCCGCTGCCAGCTGGGCGCCGAGCCTCCTCTACGGCTCTAGAAGCTCACACGTGGGCGGAATCCCGTGGAATCAGAGGCTGCGCCACAGACGCGCTTACGTGCAGACACGGCGTCTTTGAACAACTTTTAACGTTGCCAGTGCCGAGAAACCAGATCTCACGTGAAAACACGGGTTCCTGGCTTCTCTGGAAGAACAACGGCAGGCCCGCACCGCCACGGGGTGACTCGGCAGAAGCCAGCAGGTGCCCGCCTCAGACCAGGAGCTCCCGGTTCGCCACCGTTCCCAGCATGCCCCACTGCCTCGCCTCCACCGCTTCCGCTCACCTACCCGGCTCGCCTGCCCCTACAGGCTCGGAGCCGCGACAGCCGGCCCATGCGCACAAGACGGCCCTCATCCCCGTCCCCGTCGTGCCCCCCATGCCCCCCTACTCTCCACCACGGCCACGGGCACCCACTCACCCTCCTTCTCAGCAGGAGGCACGGGGCTCCTGCTTTTGCCTCGGGGGCTGTTGCCGGGCTGTTGGGGGGTGTCGTTCTCCGGCTGCAGGTGCTGTGGCGGCGGGGGGGCAGGGGGAGCCGCGTCCTCCCGGGGGGGCTCATGGACTTTGGTGACCTGCTGAGAGAAGCGAGGGGAAATGAGTATCTTGACAGGCCGTCCGTGGGCCGCAGAGATCGGGGAAAGCCTTCCAGGCCCCCCGCAGGTGACAAGCCCGAAGGCCAAGGCGGCAAGGTGTTCAAAGGCACGCAGCTCAGGGGGCGGGAGGGTAGGTCTTTGCAGAAAGGGCGCGGGGTGTGGCCGCCCGTGCCCCCTGCCCCGAGTCTCCGCGGGTCTGGGAGGTCGGGACGGACGAGCAGGACCGTGCCCGGCCCCAGCAGCTGGCCGTACAGCCTGGCCCGCCCCGTGCCCCTCACTCCGAAAGCCCCTCAGCCCGCAGCCCCCCAGCCGCACACAGGGAGCCCGGGCACACCTCCTCAGAGAGGAGCGGCCTTGGCAGAGGCCGGGCCGTTGTGACGAGGGGGCTCCTCCAAGGGGCTGCCTGTGCGGCCTCGAGCCTCCCCACAGCCTCTCCTGGGGAGCCTCCCACAGGGTCTCTTGTTTAGAACAGGGGAGGCCCCACCTTTCTGCCCACGGTGCTGAGACAGCCGGGGGATGTCCTGCCCTCCCTGGTCTGGGGGAGCTCTGGAGAAGCCTCGGGGGGGCAGGGCGGAGGTGGGCACGGTGGGCGCGGCCCCTTGGGCCGCAAGGGCCTGCGCGGGCACCGGGCCGGGAGGGCGGGAGGGAGACCCGCAGGCCGCAAACTCCCTGGTTCCTCCAGAGCCCCACCCTGCACGCCCGCCAGAGCCCTGGAGCTGTTCCCGCCTCATCTCCATGGGGATTTCTCCAGGAAACAGGAGGCTGCCGGGAAGGGCCGAGAAGAGCGAGGCTGCAGGTGCTGGCCGCCCCCCCCCCCGGCCCCCCCGGAGCTGGGCACCCGCCCTCCTGCGCTGCCTCCCTGAACCGGGGCTGAAGGTGGGGGGCGTGGGGGGCTGCTGCCTTCCTCGCAGGAGTCCTGGGGTGCGGGAGGGACGCCCGGGCACTCACGATCGGGGGTATGGCGGCCGCCCGCTGCTTCAGCTGCTTCAGGTCCAGCGGCTTCTGGGGGGAGGCGTTGGCCCTGGTGTCACTGCTCGGGGTGAGGAGGCTGGGCCGTGGTGACAGCAGCCTGAGGGGGAGAGGAGCGTCAGCCCACGGGCTCGCCGCTGGCCTCTCCGGGCTCGAGCCCTGCAGGACCCGGCCGGAGGGGGCCGCCAGAAGCGGGGCAAATGTCCAGGGTCACCCGGCCGAGGAGACCAACCAGGACTCGGGGTGGGGTGGGGAACGGGGCCAGGCGACTCCTCCCGCCCTCCTCTGGTCCCGGCCGGGTCCGTGAGGAGCCAAGACCCGCTCCAAGCCCAGCCCAGAGGCCCAGGCCAGGATTAAATACCCCCACCCCCACCCCGAGACAGCCCCAGGCAAGCAAAGTCCCAGGGAAGCCGAGACTCAGGGCCCGCGCCGCGCAGGGCTCTTCCAGAGCTGCAGCAAAGCCGAAGACTCGACCGGATTAAGGCTCGGCGAGCTTAAGAGATTCAGGGAGATCATTCATCACCCAAATAGGGGAGGCTCAGGTGCCCGGCGTGGAGCTGAGTGGACCCCACGTACTGGAGGCAGGAGCCGGGGAACCCACCCGCTGAACCAGAACTCGCACCTCTCCGGCCCGCCGCTTCTGAGGCGCTGAAAGCAGGCAGGCTGCAAGCTTCGTGTGGAGGGCCCGGTCAGCGTGCACCCGTCTGCCCATCAGCCACAAGCATGGCCGCGAGCCGAACCGGGCCCGTAAGTGCTTCATTCCGCAGAGCGCGGTCGCCTCGTCTGCTGCTGACACACACGACCGGGAACCCGCACAGGGCACCTGGCAGGGCCCAAGTGGACGCCAGGGACGGGGCCCCGCCCGTGCGGGGGCACCCAGACACGGCCTGCCCTCTTCACGGGCGTCACCTCCTTCAGGAAGTCCTCAGGGATTTCCAGGAAACCCCAGAGTACTGGGCACAGCAAGCTGCCACAACCCCTATCTGCCTCCCTCGTTGGCAAGGGGTCTCTGGGGTGGGATCTCAGTCCGCCCCAGCCTGACCCTCACCTACCCACCGGGGCTGCCAGGTTCCCGCCCAGCTCCTGACTCCCTCCCGAGACCTGCACTTGCTGAGCACACAGCAGACCCAGCGCTGTGCCCGGGGAGCACGGAGAGACTCGGGATCCAACCTCTGCCTGAGGGACACCACCGGTGACCCATCAGGGCGTGCGAGGGCACTGGCCCTGGGCCGGGACTCGCCCGGGGGCGGGGGGGGGGGGGCAAAGCTGAGGCCGGGTCCCCACGGCCAGAGGGCCCTGTTGGCACAGCCCCTACTGTGTGCCGTGACCGGGTCAGGCGACGCCACGTGCAGACCGTAAGCCACAGCCGCTGCCTTCCAGGCAAGAGCCGTGACAACGAGGATGTGGCTCGCGGCTCTCTGCGCCCAGCAGCCGGAGCCAGACGCCCAGCCGTGAGGTAAACGTGCCTCCTTCCTGGGGACGGAACAGGGCGCACACCCGACTCGAGGCCTGGGCGCCTTCTGCTCTCCGTGGTGGCCGAGCGGCCGAGCCACGGCCATGACAGCCTGTCCTGCGGGTACCGCCTCCCGCCCGCGTCTGCCACACGCTCGGCTGAGCAGAGACAGACGCGGTGACGCCCGCCGGGGCTGCCCCTGGCGCGCCGGGGAAGGTCGTCCTGACTTCTCCGTGCTCCGCTGGCCTCCACGGTCCTCCCCGCCTGCTCCCCCTCCCGCCCGCCCTCACCTCTCTACCTGCCCTGCTACGCTCCGGGGGCTTCGGGCCTCCCTCCCCTGTGGCCGCTGCCCTTCCCTGCCCCCCTGCACCAGGCACCCCGACGGGCGTGAGCACCCGCGCCATCAGCAGTCCTGATGTTCCCCACCTGCCTCAACTGCCCCCACCCCCGGCCTCCCCTCCCCTCTGCCTGCCAGCATCCATTGAAACCAATGGGCCCTTGTTAACCTGAACTTAAAAACGAACACGCTGCAGCCGCTGCGGAAGAAGCCTGGCAGTTACTGCAAAGGCAAGACGGCTACCATGTGACCTGGCGGTCCCACTCTGGGGGCGTCTGCCCAGGAGAACTGAGAACACGGAACACGGGTCCACACACGCACGCACAAGGTCGGTTCGCTAAGGTCGCAGAGGCACGGTCGCCACAGCCAAAAGGTGAGAAACCACCCACGTGCCCAAAATCGGCTTCAAGGATACACAAAACGTGGTCCGTCCACACGGTGAAATGGGAATCAGCCATAAGGAGGAGAAAGTACCGGGAGGATCTGGAAAACCACGTGCCAAGTGAAAGAAGCCAGACGCAAAAGGCCACACGCATGACTCCACTGGGATGAAATGCCCAGAGGAGGCAAATCCAGAGACAGAAGCCAGGGGAGTGGGGGGCCGGGGGCCGGGGGCGGGGGGGGGAGGGGGGCTGCGCCCAGCGTTTCTCTGGGGTGGGGGTGGGGGGTGACGGAAACGTTCTGGGCTTCAACGGCCGTGATGGCCGCACGTCTGTGTGAACAGACTAAAACCCGCTCAGCTGTGCACGTTAACGGCTACGTAGTACGCTATGTGAATTATATCTCAAAGCTGTCACGAGAAAAAAAAAAAAAAAAAAAAGAACGTACTGTATGCCAGCCGTAAAATCAAGAGTTTGATTAACCGTATTGCTTCCAGGAACAGTAAGATGTCGTATCTGATGCGTACACAAAAACACAGACACAAGTATCAGAGTCGAGAAGTAACATTTTGTGTCCGCGTAAATGCTTTTAGAACACGCATAAAGCAAAGTGTCTGGTCCCCGCCAACTGGGCCGTGAACCAGGGCCTTCCCCTGGAGCCCGTGCCTGCCTTGGTTTCCCCGCCTCCTCACCCAGGGAGGGGCAAGTCAGACTGGAGGGCGGAAGGGCAGGGGCTGCCCCTCTAAGGCTCTCCACAAGCAAGCGCTGGGGGCACGCACGGAGACCCGGACCCCTCTTGCCTGAGCACCCCCACAGAGGGAGGCAGGAGCTCAGTGGGGACTGGGGCCACGGGCGCCACGCTCTGCAGCCAGCCCCACCCACCCCTCACCGTAAGAGGGTGGCATCCCAGAGCAAGGGTCTGGGTTCAAGTCCTTCACAGGCCTCAGGGTCTGGAACCCCCAAAGGCACGGGAAGACGGGCGCTCCCACCGCTCCCAACCTCCCCTCGTCCCAGCAGCCACAGCGGCTGAGCACCGCCTCCAGGAGCCTCCTCAGGGGCGGCTGGGCCTCTGTTCTCTTTCCTTTGTTTTCTTGCAAGACAGCAGCTTTTATTTTCCTCTCGGGAGGCCCGGGTGGGGCGGGGCTCTCGGAGCCTGGCACCAGCCATGTGACCCGGGAGAGGCAGGGGAAGGCGGCAGCACGGCCGGGAGCAGTTCGGGGCTCACGCTCCCCGTTCGAATCCCACCTTCAGCCGTATGACGGAACCGCTGTGCCTCAGTTTCCTCATCTGTAAAATGGGCATGAGGACCGTCACCCCCTCCCCACCCCTGCCACCGGGAACTGTTCTCTGGGAGAACAAGGGAGCACACACACAGAATACCGACAGCAGCACCCTGGGCTGAGCAGGACAGGGGATCTCCCAGTCACTGTGGGTTTCCTCCCCACGCTGGAGGGCCAGGGCTGGAGGTGGGGTGACCGATGAGCAACAGGGGGCTGGGGACGCTCTGGGTCTGCGACAGGGCGCCCTCTTCACTAGTGCCCCCCTTGGCTTCCCCATTATCAACCAGGCTGAGACCATCCTCGCTGCCACGCTGGGGCTGGAGAGGGAGGGAACCTGTCGCCTCCTCTGTCACCTTCTCCCCTGCCCTCCTCCCTCGCTCCACCCCACCGCAGGCCTCTTTGGCCTCCACCGAGCAGAAGCTCATGCGGCCACAGGGCCTTTCCACTGCCTGTTCCTGCCCACACCTCCCACCGCCGGCTCCGATCGCCCTCCCACGCCACCTCCTCAGAGGCCTCCCTGACTGCTCCCCACACCCCGATCTTCCCATCACCCACTCATCACAGGAACAGTTGTTCCGCCCCTTTAATGTTCCTTCCCGTGCCTTGCTGGCCGCTCCCACCAGAGCAGAAGCGCTCTGGAATCAGGGCTCACCCGTTCTGTTCCCAGCATCCCTCACGCCTAGAAGGGCGCCTGACGCGCACTGGTGCCCAGTGATTTGCGGAATAAAGCCACGACAGGGAAACTGCTGGTAGGATTCTTGCAGAATTTCCAGGGCGCGGGGGGAGAACCCACACTCCAGCGGCTCTCGGAGGCAACCTGCAGCGTTCCCGCAGCGGACCCACAGGCGGCAAGCCGTTCGCTGAGCACCTAGCGTGTGTGAGCCTGGCACCAGGCCTGTCTGTGCCGCTCACGGTGAGCCCGCAGCGGGGACACTGAGGCCCAGGGGAAGGGGCTCTCCGAGGTCTCCAGCCCACGAGAAAGTGCCAAGGCACCTCCTCTGGAAACTGGGACAGAGCAGGGCAGGCGAGCTCTAGGCTTTGCAATCGGGGCCACCATCTCTGGTCGGCAGCCAAGAAAACTCCCGGCCAAGCCGCCTGCAGAAGGTGACAGACAGCGAGAGCAGACCAGGATTCCTCCCTCCAAAGGTCGGCCGGCGGGGGCCAGAACCATACGCATCTTGGGCGCATCCAGGGCCGCCCGGCTCACCACACCAGGGCCGCCAGGCGGGAAGGAGGGCGGGGGGCGGGCGGCCAGGACCTGGGAGTCGTGCGGGGGCCCACCCGTCCCGCCAGCCCTTCCGGGAGGCCCTGGCTGCCAGGGCCTGCCCTGACGCATCTTGCCTGCGCGGCCGCGGCTGGGGCGGGGAGGGAGGGGTGGCAGGCGGCCAGCCAGGAAGAGGTCAGCGAGCTGGCCTCAGTCCAGCCTGGCCCTGAGGGCGGGGGCCCAGCCTCGGTCACACAGGGCGTGACTAAACCAGGTGTCCTGACTCCCAGCCCAGGGCTGCCGCTCCCCGGGGATCGAATGCTGGACGTCCAGGCAGGAAGAGGGGACAGAGCCAGACCCAGCAGGACGGGGCAGGGGGAGGACACGTTCCCCGGGTGGGGCTGTTCTGCTGGGGGTGCGGGGCCTTCAGGCCTGGCCAGAGGGATCCAGGGGGTGAGGGGGGCTGAGCCCAGCCTTCCCAGCTCCCCAGTCTGGGCAGGCCACGTGAGCCCAAACACGCTCTGGGAGGCGGCTTATCAGCACGGCTGCCCCATGAGCTCAGCACTCTTCCCGCTAAGAGCAGAAACATATGTTTCCATGACTCCGTCCCCACGGCCAGCAGGAGCAGGGTGGGGAGCAGTCCGCCCTGACCCCATTACCCAGGCACAAAGAGGGAGCGGAGGGGCTGGACCCTGGCCGTGGGCCCAATCCTCCACTGAGGGCACTGTTTTCCAAGGGCAAGCTCAGGAGCTCCGAGCCCCCGGAAGCCGGCCCGGCCTCTGCCTGTCACAGGGCCACCCACCAGACTGTCCTCCTCCTGACACAGGTGGGGTGAGGCTGCCGGTGGTGGCCCCCAGGGACCCCCGGAGACGGAAACCTGGGGACAACACGGCTCACCTCCTTTTGTGGAACGTGTGAAGACCCAACGAGCTCTGGATGAATCTGATTTCCCCATGGAACGTTCTAGAACTTGCCATTCTAACGTGCCCCAAGGTGAATCACGGGGCAGAGGAAAGGCTCCGAGTGAACTCGGCGATTTGAAAGTCAGATTTTCCTCCCTCTCGCTCTGCCCAGAACTTTTCCGAGAGACGGGAGAGGAGAGACAACAGACCGCACTGTTTTTAGTCAAAATAAAAATGACCCGCCTGCCTCACTAGAAAACATTCCTCCAGTGTCCAGATGTGGGTGGGAGTGGGCCTCTGTACCTCTGCCCTCAGCTGCCCGCAACCGGCCCCGAATCCGGGGTATGAGCTTTGCTTCTGGCCGAGGGTCTCAGGGTCCCCAAAGCATCTGTGCCAAAAGTGGCTAAAATCCAGTGCTCCGGGGCTTGGGGTGAGAACCATCCTGTGCCAGAGGCAGAGACAAAAGTGAGAAAGGGAGGAACGCGTCTCAGAACCAGTGGCGTCCAAACAGAAACGGCACGGGGTCCCTCCAGGCCACCCCAGCAGGAGAGCGGCCTCAACAGCTCAATCCGTTGGGAGCCAGGACACGGGCCCCAAGTTCCTGCACCCAGACCCTTGGCGGATGGGACAGGAGCCGCCAGTGACCTCGGGATCCTGCGACCAGCAGCCTCAGGCAGACCCGCACCACTGTCCGCCGGGACGTGGCAGGCCTCTCTCACCCCCGTGCATCGCCCCGCGTTGGCAGCTGGCTGTTCTCAGAGCCTAAGTCACAGCCGACTGAGCAGAGCATTCCCCTGAGAACGGGGCCAGGAGCTGGCACGGCCAGCTGACCCTCGCTGGGTCACTCCGGCACTCCGCCCGCAGCACACGGGCTCCTTCCCACCCCCGGGCCTTGGCACCGGCCCTGTTAAGGATGGAATTGTGACCCCCACCCCCACCCCCACCCCACCCCACCCCAAACACGTTCAAGTCCTAACAGCCAGGGACTTGTGAACGTGACCTAATTTGGAAAACAGGCTCTTTGCAGACGTGATCGAGTTCAGATGGGGTCATTCGGGTGGCCCCGAATCCCAGGACGGTGCCCTCGCAAGGAAAAGACACATGGGGAAAACGGACACGGAGGCAGCGGTGGGGGTGCGGAGCACTGAGCACGGCCAGCCGCCGGCACAGTGGCAGGGCCCCGGCCGCACCGGCACACCTCCGGCCACCTGGGTCGCAGGGCTTCGTGCTGCAGCCCCGGAAGCCAGCACCGCCCCCCCCCCCGCCCCCGCCCGGCGCGCTGCCCCCTCGACCGCCCCCTCCTCCAGCCGGGCCGCGCTCCCCGAGGGCAGGCACAGAGGTTTTGCGGGGGGACAGAAGCCGCCTCCCGGTGTGCCCACCGCTCACCTGTTCTTGTCGCCCCCCTCGGGCTCATCCACCTCGTCCGCACTGCAGGTGGCGCTGGAGTCGCTGTCCTGGGGCGCCCCTGCTCCCTTGGTCGTGGGGGCTTTGCCCCCAGGGCCGCCGCCCTCTTTCTTCTCCACCTTGAGGGCCCCCTCGGGGGCGGCCTCCACGCTGGCCTCAGGGCCTCCTTTGCCCTTGTGGGGCCCGTCCTCCGGGGCCTCCTCTTTGCATTCGCTCTTGATGGGCTCTGTGGGGGGTGCCTCGGCAGGCTCTTCTGACTTGCCCACGTCCACGGACAGCTCCTGGGCCACGGGGGGCTTCTGCTCCTCCTCCTCTGCCACCAGGGGGGCCGTGACAACCTCTTCTTCCTTCTCCTCCTTGGGGACCACAGGAGGGGGTGCGGTGGGCGACGGGGGTGCCGGTGGGGGCGTGGGCGGGCCGGAGGCTTCAGGGGCCGGGGCGGGCTCGGCGGGGGCCAGCGCATCCTCCGGCGGTGGTGTGGGCGGCTCAGGGGCTGGCACGTCGGCGCCTGGGGCAGGCGGGGGCTTGGGCCCGTTCTGCCCCGCGTCCTTGGCGGCCTCGGTGCGGGGGGAGGGGATGCTCTCGGTGTCAGAACTGTTGTTGACGGTGGCTGCGGGAGGGGTGGGGAGGAGGAAGGGTGAGTGTTGCAGGGGGCACAGGGGTAGAGGCAGGGGCGGCCTTCTTCAAGGCCAGACCTGCCCGTCCCGGCTCCAGAGCGCAATCTCAGGATGCAGTTGCCCCATCAAGGCTCCTACACACCTGGGCACCCTGCCCTGCCCCCCTGCCGACCCCGGAGCCCGGGCCCTGGGGTCGCCGGCACCCCGGTGCGGCCAGAGCTGCGGCCTTAGCGCTCCGTCCCTGTCTGCGTGCACGCTGGAAGCCCGGCCACGGTAATGCGCGTTACCTCTGGGCCTCGCTTTCCCCATCTGTAGAGTGGGGAGAGCGAATCCCAGCTCACAGGGAAAGTGAGCCAGGAGGTGTGGCAGCACAGGGTGACGCTCGGTGACGATCTGCTATTACATCACCACGACAACGTAAAAGGGGGCCCAGGACCTCTGAGGAGCCTGAGGGGAAAGGGGGGAAAGCCTCAGCACCCCCATCCCCACCCCGCAGGGCCTGGCACACAGCAGGTGCACGGCAACGTCCTTCGAGTGGCCGAATGTGGGTACAGACGAAAGGCGAGGACAGCTAGGTTCTGACTGGGCTCTTCAGCCTTAAAGAAACACACTCCTGCCACTTCTTTGGGTCTCGATTTCCCCCACTTTGTGTAAGACGGGGACATCTGAGAACCCCTGCACTTGCTGTTGGCGAATGAAACGACATAAAAGTCACGAATGAAAGCACCGGTGAAAGCCAACAAGACGATGGAACCGAGCGTACAGATGTGCACGAGTGTGTCAGGGAACAGCACGGGGAACAGACACTGAGCCGGGGAGGGGCACAGAGGCAGCAACAGCACAAATGGTGGCACTCACAGAGGCATGCTCACAGAATTGGGGCCCCTCGCTGAAGACGGGCGACCGCAGGAGGCCCCGTACCCCCGGGAAGCCCTAACCCTATCCCACCCCCAGGCCAGATGGCTCCATTCGTACCTGGGCCACTGCATTCCCCTCTGGGCACCTCGTTCCCAGAGGCGTGTAAGGCTGGAAGGAAGGGAGAGAAGGGTTAGAAGCAAGGCGGCAGGAGAAGCAGGCGGGAGAGAGGAGGCGGCCAGGGAGGCGGGCCGGCAGTGGGCCTGGGGCCCGGCAGGCGGCAGGGAGGAGCCATGGCGGCTCTCGGCTTGGAGCGACGCACCCTCTCCCTTCAGCCCCGACGGTCCGCAGCGGCCCTGGCCCATGACGGGGTCCCGCCAGTCCCACCCACTCCTGGGTGTCTCTGGACAGGTCACTGGCCTCGTCTGGCTCTGGGTTCCCAGGACCCCGGGGGTGGGGGCGCTGGCCTCAGAGGCGGCCAGGACTGCAGGACGGGCCCCCCACCCCAGCGCCCAGCCACAGAGCCGGGCCGGCCGGGGCTGCCGTGGCCCCGGACAGAGGCCTTCGGCCTTCACGACCCCCCACTGCCCCCCAGCCTCTCCCACTTCTGACCTCCCTTCGAGGAGCTCCCTCCCTACCACTTCCAGAAATAATAACTGAAACAACAGCAACACAGGGCCTCTGTGGGTGCTGAGCTCTGCCCAAAGCCCTTCACGCCCGGGACTCACGTCCTCAGCAGCCACCAAGACCGGCACAAGCATCGTCCCCTTTGCAGATGAGGAAACTGAGGCACAGCGAGCCTGAGTCACGCGCCCCAGGCCACACTGCAGGGGGGCAGGAGAGGGCTGACCCCGGTGTCCGTGTGCCTGCCCCTGCCTGCTGACTCCAGCAATGTCACTCCTGTCCTCTGAGATAACACACGTCGAGGCGTAGGGGGCTAGATCCCTGAATTCCCGGAGCATCAGTCTGCTCATCTACAAAATGGGCACTTACGGCCAGGCCCTCTGCCTCATCAAGAGGCTTCTGCCCATGAGGAGTCCTCAGGGGCGAGCGTGCGTGCAAGCACGGGGGCCGTGAAGATTCGGATGGCGGGGCCCGCCCTCAAAGTGCTGCCTAGTCAGTAGGTCCGGAAAGGGCCCGGGGGTCCAGACGTCCGACCAGTCTGAGCCCTGGTCCCCAAGCAGGCCCTGGGTGACCGCTCTGTGGCTCACTTTCCTCATCTGTAAACGGGGTGACCAGAGCACCCATCCCACTGGGTCACTGTGACAGTTCAAGGGATTAACTCAAGGCTGCTACTCTGTTTACGACGGCGACACCATGATCGCTACAGAGACGCTGATCGGAGGCTGACTCCTCCCTCCCCAGACGGTTCATCTCGGCCTGGACGCTGCCTGCCCCCTGGAGAGGTCTGGCATGCTGCTGGGGCCGGCTGGTCTTTCTAGAAGGTTCCATCGGGGCAACCTCGGGCCCTGACCCAGAACCTACCTGACCTCCCCCATCCTGGTCACAAGGGACAGGGTTACACAGCAGATGCTGGCTGGATTGGCCGACTCCAAGTCTCCCAGTTACGTGACACCCCGTGAGAGTGGTTCTCCTCTCTCCGGGCCTCGGTTTCCGAGCTCATGAGATGGGATGGTTACCCCGCATCTTTGCGCAGGGTTTTCTACCCTGCTGCACGTGATCTGCTCAGAGCCACCAGGTGGTCAGAAGCTCAGCTCCACCAGACCGGCCCTCCCCCCGCCCCCACCCTGGTGGGGCAGGTAAGCCCTACAAGTGACGGGGAGTTCACTACCACACAGCTCTCTTATTGGGCACCGTCTGTTCTGTTCTGCTCTTAAATGCCGAGCCGAAGTCTGGCTTCCTTTTACTTTCCCACCGAGGCTGCATCCTGTCCGCACAGACAGCTAGCTGGCAAGATATTTAAATAGGGGACTGGGTTTCTGCTTCCTTTTTTCTTTCCGGCTGTAAAGCCAGGACCCAGAACACAAGGACCAGAGGGGTCTGCAGCCCTCCACCGGCCACTGGCCAGGCCTCTCACCAACTTGGCCCAGAGAGGCCCAGAGCCACCAGCACGGGGGCCAGGCTCGGTCCCCAGACCCATGCCCAAGTGGAGACGACCACGGTCGTCTCCGGGAACCACCGAGCGCAATTCTCTGTTCTCAACCGGGAAGCAGGGTTCGGGCTGACGACTGCACTGTGGGCTGGGAGCGCCTGGATTGATCGGCGGGCCCGGCCTGAGGAGCCAAGAGGTGACTCACGCCTTCCCTCGCCATGTCGGCAGAAACCTGGGGGTCTGGATGCAGAGGCAGGCGGACAGGAGGGACGAGAAGCATCCCAGGCGGGGGCAAGAGGAAAAAAGGCTCCGTTCGCCAGAAACGTGAGGACCCGCAACCAGGTCGGCTCTGGGCAGGAAGGCGATGGGTGAGGCGGAGACGCCCGGCTAAGCAGGGGTCGGGGCCTTCAGGGGCGTCGTGCCGGGGGGGGGGGGGGGGGGCGGCCCGCCAAGTTCATCTTACGAAGCGGGGCCCTTGGAAGCAGCAGCATCCCACCATCCCCGCCATCCCCGCGCTTCCCCTCCAAGGCAGGCCAAGCCTCTTCTCGGAAGAACCCAGACAGCTGGAGGGCAGGTCAGTTTCCTCCCCTCACCTTCCGCCTCCTCTGCCACATCCTCTTCGTTCCCGCTCCCTCCTGACACCTCCATCTCGTCGTCCTCCGCCGCGGGCGGGAAGGCGGCCTCCTCACTGGCGGCAGCCGGGGCTTTCTTCTTCTTCCTCCGCGCATTCCTCTCCTTCTCCTAGGGCACAGGGACGGTGGCGGTGAGAGCCTGGCCCTCAGCTGTCAGCTCGGGGACTCCCTGTGCCCGAGGCCTTGCCACAGGTGCGATGGACAGCGATCCCGGCCCCGTGGCCCCCCGGGGGGCCCCCCCCCCCCCCCCCACCGGCCACATCTCACTGCGGCGGCCAAGCACACCGGTGGTTATTTTTCCCGAGGGCTCTAATCTTCCGTCAAGTCCTAGATGCACGTATGCCCGCTGCCCTGACATCCTTCTAGAACAGGCGAGGAAGGACTGTCTGTGCCTCAAGATCCCCTGTGACTCTCCAGCCCCTCTGGCTAGCCCAGCTAAGCAGTGACCGTGCGGGGCACCCCACAGGACACCTGCCAGGCACGGCCACTACGTGTGGAGCGAAAGAACGAGGGAAACCTTTCCTTGCGTGTTGCGTCTGCCCCTCACCGAGCACCGCTTGGGAAGCCCGTCATTTCACCCCACTGGCCTTTCCAGACACCCCTCCTGTGTGCCAGGCGCCGCGCGGAGGCTGAGGACCCACGGTCAGCGAGGCAGACCGGGACACCGCCCACAAAGACCTTCCGGTCAGGGAGAGCGGCAAAGGGCACATCCCTTCAGGAGAGACTCAGAGGTGGGGATACGGGGCGGATGGAATCAGACAGGGTGGGGGGGGGTCGCACGGAGGAGGTGCCACGCGAGCCGGGTCTGAGCACGCAGCGGGAGCTGGCCGGGCAAGGCCCCGGAGGATGGCGTTACAGGTGCAGGCCCCGGAGGTGGGACCCAGCCGAGCGTTCGGGGAACAGAGAGGAGGCTCTCGCCGCGGAGCCCTTCACATCCCTCCACACGGCACCCCGGTCCCGGGAAGCCCGGCTCCTTTGCTCACGGAGCCAGATGGCCACCCCTCCACTCGGGCACCCACTCCTCACGCACTACAGCCCGCGTCTGCACCTCGCTGGGCTGGGCGCCCCGGGAGGCCGTCTCTGCCTCCCACGCTGCGCGCCCCGCGGAGGCTCAGAGCACGTCCGCTGGCCGACTTCCTGAGTGACTGAATGGGCAGCGTCTGGGGCTTAAACACACAGCTGGCAGGGCTGGGACACGTGTGGTGGCAGCGTGTGCTGGGGTCCCGGGGTGCCCAGGGACCCCCAGAGGGGGTGGACTGGTTCCTAAGAGGGGACGGCTGTCCCCATACAGGTGGTGTGACAGGAGGGGAGGGTCCCAGCCTGAGTGAGCCCTTTGGGGTCTCCAAGGAAGGAAGGAGAACCAACCTGCCGCTATCCCGGACATGCCCACGGCTCTCAGTGAAGCCCCCCAGGCCGGGCTGAACACCGTGCCCCGGAATTCACGTCCACCCGAACCTCTGAACGTGACCTTATTTGGAAAGAAGCTCTTTGCACATGTAATTAGCTAAGATGAGGTCACGTTAGATTAGGGTGGGCCCGGAGTCCAGTATGACTGGTGTCCGCACAAGGGGGGAATTTGGACACGGCTGCACACCGGGGAGCCATGTGTCTACAAGCCAGAGGACGTCCCGCACTGCCCCTCCCCACCCCCCGCCCCAGAGGCTGCAGGGGCAAGGCGGGCTTCTCCCTGGAGCCTTTGGAGGGAGCAGGGCCCTACGGACACCTCACTTTCGGATTTCTGCCTCCAGGATTGTGACAGAATAGATTTCTATTGTTTCACGTCGCCTAGTTTGCGGTGCTTTGTTACAGGAAACAGGAAACTCGTGCAACTCCCCTCCGCCGATCCCCCGGCCCCCAGCAGAAAGCCGCTCGCCCCAAAATGTGAACAGGCAGCCCACCCTCGGGGCAAATGCCCCGCCACCTCCAGGCGCCAGCAGCGTCTGCTCGCCCCGGCCCCGCACCACGGCCCGGCTGGGAACGGGCCTCGGAGGGGTCCCCCGACCCCAGGCCCCAGCCCCGGCCTGGGAGTGGGCTCGCTTCCTGTCCTGCCTTCTTCCTGAGCGAATTGGGGTCCTCTGAGCGGAGCCGCTCGGAACGCGGGGAGGAAAGTCCCGGTTTCCGTCACCAAGAGGCCAGGGCCGTAGCCCCGCCCTGCCAAGCGTCCCCTGGCCACCGTGGGAACGCCCAGCTCCACCCTCCACCCGCCTCCGGGGGCTGGCCCGGCCCGGCCCCAAACCCCGCGCTTCTCCCCGAGGCGCGGCTGGAGCCCACGGAGGCACGAGAAAGTTGTGTGGCACGTGGGTTCTGTGGGTGCGGCCGAGGGTTCCCCCTTCTTCCCCCATCTATTTTTAGCGGACAGGGACTCACTCATGAGCTCGGGCTGGGTGAGGCAGGTGACAGGCTGCCCGGGGGGAGGAGGGGTGGGGGGGAGGGGTGGGGTGGGGGGACTCTGCGACCCTGGGAGCCTCGCAGGGAACAGGGGCTCCCGGGGGTCTGGCCAGGACGCACGTCCTCCTGGGGACCCGAGGCCTCTCCGGGAGGGCTCACCAGGCCCAGCAGCCTGGGACGCAATGGGCCAAGCGGGACGCACGTGACATCAACACTCAAACGCCAGCACGGGGCCTGAGAGATGGGGGCTGACGGAGCATCTGGGGGATGCACCAAACCCTTCCACACGTGGCCTCGTGCCCCAGAGTCAGGAGGCACGTGTGCCGGAGGAGATGCTGCATGGCGGAGCCGTATTAGCGAGTGCGGTCACTGTTCGTTATGCACCTACTACGTGCCGCGCGTCTTCCACGCGTTGAGTCACGCGATGCGTACGGCTGCTGCTCCGCAAGCCAGGACACGCTGCTCCCTGCTTCAGACTCTCCAGGGGCTCCTGAAACCCCTGAGAGAAAACCCCAGGTCCTCCTCACTCCACACAGCCCTGCATGGTCTAGATCCGGACCCCACCCACCTCTCCAACGTGCTCATCCACCCCTGCCCTCCTCGGTCACCCTGAAACAAACACACTAGCCTCCTTGTGCAAACATACTTAGAGGGCCCCGGCCACAGGACCTTTGCACTGGTCGTTCCTCGACCTGGACACCCTTCTCCTAGATAGTGGCATGACTCACTTTCTCACCTCAAATCACGGCTTCACTCAGACATCACCTCCTCCGAGAGGCCTCCCCTAGTACCCTGTCAAAATCAGCTAATCCTTGCCCCTCCGCCATCAATCACTCTATACTGTGTCCGTCACCTTATCACCTTCAGACGGCAACCAGAAATCATCTGTGTATTCCTCTGTGTCGCAAACTAGAATGAGTTCCTTAAGAGCCAGCCTCTTTGTCCTCGGTCGCATCCGGGGCATACCTGGGACGGTGCCTAGCACCTACAGAACAGATGTTCTGGAACCGTTTCTTTACACGAGCGAACATGACAGACAAAGATACTGACTCAGAGTGGCAAAGACACTTTCCCAAGATCACACGGCTCATGAGTTGAGGGGCACAGATTGGAATGCGGGCCAGGTTGCAGCACTTGGTTGCCCGGGCCGTCTTCCTCCGCAGGCCTGTGCAGCCTCGGACAGAGCAGCCAACGGAGGAAAACAAGGCAAGGCGGGGCCTGGGCTGAGACAGACAGCCAGCCAGAAACACAGAAGCTGAGCCCCGGGGCCTGGATTCACAGATGGGAGAAGAGGGTAACCTTCGGCCAGAAGGAGGGAGGGAAAACCTCGGAGAAGTCCCCGATGCCAAACGTTACATAACTCCGGGACACGCTCTGCCTGCCCGCCCCATCTTGCTTCCTGCTGACGTCGCCCCGCGGCCGTGCTCGGGCCAGGCCTGGTGTAAAGCAGGAGGGGACACCCACTGACCCCCTGCTTCCCCTGCTCCTTCCTGCACCGGCCAAGGGTGACATATCTTCCTGAGCTCCAGGCGGGGCCTGGCCAGTGGCCAGAGGCCAGAGGCGGCTGCCGCTGCTTCGGGATCCAGGAGGCTGTATCTTCCTCCTGAGGCCCGGGGAGGGCCGGGGAGGGCGGGAGGCAGAGGTCGTGGAGGTCAGCAGCATCTTGTGAGGCCTGCTTGCATACCACAGTGACAGGGAACTCACCCCTGCACCACGGGTGGCCACCGGCAGGATGGACGGACCCGGGCTGAGCCCCGCCTCCCGTGACGGGTCCCCGTATCCGCTCGCCGTGCTCCCTCCACTGCTCCCTCGAGGTCAGCTGGGAACGAGAGCCAGCCCCACGTTCCCGAATCACCCTTCCTCACCAGTAAGTGGTCGGCAAGGCTCCCCATCGGCTGGCCTCAGCACACGGCCTGCTGACCCCCATCTACGGGTCCCACATACTCAGTCCACTGCTCACCCAGCGCGACCGCCCTCGGCTGAGTCCCGCGTGAGCCACGTCTGGTGGAGGACAGGCCCACGAAGGGAAGCTGATCACCCCCCACCGGCCTGGCCTCCTGGCCCCATCTCCCTGTGGAGACCCACCCGCCAGGGCGCAGGGTCGGGCGACAAGGCGGGCGGGCAGCCTCCTCGGTCAGCGGACCGCTGCAGCTATGCCTCACCCGCCTCGCGCCCAGGCCTGCCTCCCGCTGACCCCACGGAACCGTACAGTTCCTCCGCCCGGCAGGGGAAGCCCACACACGGCCTGCCTGGCACGCAGTGGGCGCTCAAGAAAGGCCCACTGAGCGCACGGACGCGGGATGCCCACGGCTCCCCGCGCCGACGGGGGCGAGGCGCCGCCCTTGACCGAGAGCCCATCGCCCTAGGGTGGGGCCTAGTCTCCCCTCCGCTTTACGGAGGAGGAAACAGGGGCGCGAGTGCTGAGGCTGCCGCGGGGCTGGGGCGTGGGCCCTCCCGCCCAGAGCCCTGCGCTGCGCCGGGCCGCCAGCTGGCCTTGTCAGGTCGAGCGGCCAACCCGTGGGTCGGCCCGGGGGCAGCCGCACCTCACATCCAGCTGACGCCCAGGGAGACACAAGAGCCCAGCCACCGGGCACCTGGTGGCCATGAGGGCCACCCCGGCTGCAGCTCTCACCTGCGGGGCGCCGGCCCCGTGCCGGGCCCCGTTCTGAGCCCTCAGGTCCGTTCACAGACGACTCTGCCACAACAGCCCTTCGGGGTGGGCGCGCGTATGGCACCCATTGCAGAGCTGGGAAAACCGAGCGCCGAGAGGACAAGCTGCTCGCCCGAGGTCACACGGCTGCTAAGCGGCGAGATATGGATGAGAATGCAGCTCTCTGGGGCCAGAGGCCCTGCAATGGCTGTTCTGCACACACCATTTGAGAGAGAGCACCCCCAAGCGCCCCCGGGAAGGACAGAGGGTCGGCGATTTTAAAAGAAAAGGGGGTATTAATGCCACTAGCGGGAGACAGGGCGGTCACCCTCACAGAGCAGGCACCCGGTTCTGCACAGGAGGTCATCCAGTCAGTCTTCACCTGAGTTCTCTGGGTAACGGCCGTTACTGCCCCACTTTACGGATGAGGAAACTGAGGTTCGGTGGGATGAGGCTGCCACCTAAGGTCACACGGGTACCAAGTCGTCAAGCTGGGACTTGACCCTACACACCGCACCATCCACCTTGCTGGGGTCTCTGGTCCTCCAACCTATGCTCTCAAGTCCTGGGGTCCCCGGGGTGTGGGGCGACCGTGCCCCGAGGACCTCTGGGAAGGGGGAGGCCTGTGACCCGACAGCCTGAGCTGTGGCTGGTTCTGTGTCCGTGCTGCTGGGAGAAGCAGGGGCTGGCCGAGGGGGAGGGGAAGGGGGAGGTGGGGGAGGGGAGGGAGCAGAAAGACATCTTTCTGTGCTTGGGAGATGCTGGGAACCACCCTCCCCCCTCGCCCGTCCATCTCTAGCCAGTGGGCACAGAGGCTGCCCACCGCCACCCGCCATCCGCCTCCCCCCCGGCATGAGCCCCTCCAGGCTGTTCCGGCTCAGCCGCCCTCCGGGCCCTGAGGATTTCAGCAGGCGTCAGAGACAGGTGCTGTGTGGCCTCAACCCTCCCGGAGTCTCCCTCCCTGCGAACACCAGAGTCCTGGAAACTCCGAGAAAAGCAGAGCTGCTCCAGGACGAGGGCACTGCCAGTGGCTCAGGGAGCATCAGGGACCGTCTGAACAGGAGGTGGGGAAGGTGAGGGTGGCCTGGCCTCACCACAGGTGACCGGGAACGGGGGACGGACGAGAGCCCAACCGAAGACCGAGGGTCGGCCTCAGCCCTGCCCGCAGGGGCACGAACAGAGTCTCCTCTGCCTCCAACTGCCAGCAGCTGCTCACACACTCAGTGCAGTAAAATCCCGTTCGAGGGGGCCGGTGTGGGGGGGGGGGGGCCTTAAATTCCACACAGCGCTCACGCACGGCTCAAATGGGGTGATTCCGTCTCCAACCTGCCCGCCACGCTCTGCGATCTCGGCAGTCGGTTCACCTTCTGAACCCCAGTGGGCTGCAAGGGGAGCAGTTGAGTGCTGCCTCCCGGGACAGGCTGCCACACTTTATACCCAGCAAGAGGCACCTGACCCGCGGGTGGGAGGGCCGGCGAGGGCTCCCTGGGGAGGACAGCTGTGTGCCCCCCTTCTTACACCTTCGTATCTACAAGGAAATACGCAGCCTGGTAATCACGAGCATGGGTCCCCAGGTCATGCAGTTGTGGGTTCAAACCCCAAGTCGGCTGAGCCTCGGTTTTCCCAGATCGGAAATGGTGACGGTGTGTGGCATGTCAGGGAAAGAAAGGAAAAGAAGAAAAGACAGGACAGTTGGGAGAGAAGAAAGAAAAGGAAGGAAGGAAGGAAGGAAAGAAAAAGAGAGAGACAGAAGGAGGGAAGAGCCTGCCCCCACCTGGCCCTCAGTTCACAGTAACAGCTGCGGAGGAAGCAAGCCTCTCTGTAGAGACCACTTACGCGCTCAGCGAGGTGAGCCCGCCCCTTCTGTGCTCCTGGCCTCCCCTCGAGGCCTGAGGGCAGCAGGACGCCTAGAGGAGGGCAGGGCTGGGCCTGCTGCCCCCCCCCCACCTGTCCTTCCCTCCCCAGGGGCAGCCTGAAGGCCGTGAGGTCAAACGGGGGTGGGGTCCTTCTGCCTCTGGGCCACCATTCCAACGCACTGACAGTCGCAGTCCCTGGTGGGTCAGTGGCTGGACCCACACCCCCCAGCTGTCGGACCCGGGAGCGCAGGGCGGCGGAGGTGGGGCACCGCGAGGATGCGCCGGGCACGTGGGGCCATCCCAGCGCCCAGACAGGGATTTATGGCACAGATCGTCCCTGCAGCCGTCCCACGGGTGCCACTAAGCATGAGGCGCAGGGGCCGTGTCCTAGGCGAGGCGGCCCTGGAGGCGGGCAGCGGGGGACGGGGGGCGGGGGACGGGGGGGGGCGCTCACCATCTTCAGCTTGTGCTGCTGCAGGATCTCGTCCAGGTTCTGCCTCTTCTTGTAGTTGAAGTAGAAGTTCTTACACTGAGACACGGTCTTGGAGCCCACCATCCGTGCGATGGCCGACCAGTTCCGGCCGTGTTCCAGAAGACCTGTGTGGCGGAGGGCGGCAGGTGAGGGGGGCAGGGCGCCCCTGCCCACGGCCTGGAGCCCCAGGCAGAAAGTGCTCTGATTACCAGGCCTGAGGCTCCCTGCTTGGGTCTGAGACTCAGGCAGGGGACACGGTGGGGGCGAGGGGGGGGGGGCTCCAGAGAGGGGGGGGGGGGGGCCCGGCCCCCGGAAGTGCAGGCAGGTGCCCGCCCCGGGTGCACCCACGCCAAGGCCACCGTCAAGGGTCCTGGGGGCCGGGGCGCAGACCCCGCCCGGGCTCCCACCTCTCTTGCCTCCCCTGGCCGTTGTGACCCAGCGCTGACACTCCCTCACAGCTGCAGATGAGGCCTCAGGCCTCGGGAGACAGGGCTGTTTTCCGGCCGCACCGGGCCAGGGCCAGGAAAAAGGAAGGAACGCGTGAGCAGGGGAGGGAGGGTGGGGTCCGGGGGGGGTGTGAGCTGGAGCCAGGAGCCTCTTGACCCGGGTTAACTGGGCACATCCGGGGCCCGAGGCCCAGCATGGACTTGGGGCCCGCAAGGCTGGTTCAGGGGTTAGGAGCAGACTTGCTCCCCAAACACGAGCCCCATCTCCGTGAGCTTCTCACAGCTGCACACACTCCTGATACGGGGAGAGGTCCCCAGGAACTGGCAGACTCCGCCCCAGAGCCACCTGGGCCAAGAAAGTTCTCTCCAGTCGCACAAACCCAGGCCAGAGCTGTACCTGCCCCCTCGCCACCAACCCCACACCCGCCTCTAGTTTCAAAGCCGTCAGTACCAGACTCGGCAAAAAGCACGGCCCCCTCCCTGCACGTGGGAGCCGCACCCGGGAAGCCTGGCCCCAGGTCTCAGTCCATCTGCCCACAGAGCTCCTGGCACACACGGGCACGCCCCGTGCGGCCAGGTCCGCCTGGGCAGGGAGGGCAGGAGGCAGGCTGCGGACCCCCGAGGGCTGCGGGGCAGGACTGGGCCCCCACAAGGGCAGCAGGCAAGAAGCCTGACTCACGCTGCTGGGAGCACAGCAGCCTCTGAGCCCCGGAGCTAGGCTTTTAACGGCCAAAGAGCTCCCATCACGAAGTTTGAAGCCATTTTCCCTGAATCAAATCAAGCTGCAAGCGGGGAAGCAAAGATTGGAATTTTGCAGGGGTGCAGGAGCACGAGGAGCCAACAGGCTGTGTGCTGGCATTTTCCGTCATTCGTTCGTCCGTCTGTCCGTCCAGCCATCCGTCTGTCCGTCCGTCCATCCATCCATCCATCCATCCATCCATCCACCCACCCCAACAGGTGCTGACCGCTTGCTACGTGCAAGGCTCTAATGAAAATAAAACTGCAACAAAAACAACATCAACAAACCACCACGTCACGTGGCCGAGTGACCCGGAGTTTGCAAAGCCCTTCAAAGACGCGGTTCCATGTCAACCCCGCTGCCGAGGCCACGAGGCTCGAGGGGTCACGGCCACTCACGAGCTTCCGGGGACAGGCCAAGGGGCCGCGCGGGAGCGGGGACCCAGCAGGCTGGAGGTGGTGCCCGACAGGCCACCTGCTTCGCCGCGGAGGCTATGGGCCACGTGGCCCCACGGCGGCTCCTCAGGGTTCCTCAAGGACAGGCGCGGGGGGGGGGGGCTGGGGCATGGGATCAAGTGTAACCCAGCCCCCTGACCTTTCCCTCTGCCTGCGCCAGCAGCAGCTGCCACTTCCACAGAACCTGGCGGAGGACGACGGGACGCGAGTTTATTTATATTTCCCCAGCCGGGGCCAAGAGAGCCCAGGCAGACATGTCGGGCCGGAACCCCGGGCGGGAGAGGGCGGGTCTCCCATCTGGGACTGCTGGGGTGGGATGGGGCGGGGGGGGGGGGTGGACAGCGAGGGCCCAGGGGGCAGCCGGACCCTAGCGAGGTGGCCATTTCCAAACAGCACACAAGCAAAAAGGTGGCTTGGAGGCTGGCGGGGGTTCAGGGTCCTAATCAGGTCCCCTTGTGGCAGCAGCAACAGTAGACGCTGACGAGGGTGGCGGGGTCACCCGGCCCTCCCCGAAGGCGGCGGTGGCTCACGAAGGAGCACTGGACCAGCTGTCCAGAAGCCCTGCCTCGAAAGTGCTGTGCGACATCAGCCACCCCCTCTGTTCTCCGGGCCTCGGTTTCCTGGCTGCTGTGTGAAAGGCTGGGGCGAGTGTCCTCATAGCGCTGGCCAGGGGGCCCCCTTCTGGTTCCTGTTCCCCAGGTTGAGGGTGCCGGGCACGGGGACGAGGACTTTAGACCTCACCGTGCCTTGGAGACCACCGCAACCAGACCCAGCTGACAGCCCCCCACAACGCCCGTCCACCCAGAGACAGCGCCTCTGAGCATGTGCCAACCAAGACACCCCCGCCACCACCCCGGGCCTGCCCCAAGCATTCCGGGGTCCTGCCCTCCCTCCCCGAGAGCCTCAGCCTGACAACCAGAAAGGCAGGGGGGAAGGGGCCCCAAGAGAAAGGGTGGGGACGGGGCCCCGCGGGTGCAAAACTCCCGAGTCCCCGGCCTGGTGGCCACAGCCAAGTCCCTGCCACCAGCACCCAAAGCCGCCCCCGAGCCCCTCCTGGGGCCTCACTCACATCCTCTCATCTGCGTCTCCCCCTCGGCCAAGTTTTCCGGAAACATCCGGCTTGGAGGATGCTCCAGGGAGGAGCTGGGAGCAGCAGGCCGGGCCGGGAGGCGGGAGGCGGGAGGCGGGAGGCCGGGCGGCCGCGGTGCCGGCTCCGCGAGGCTTGTGGCTGGAGCAGGCTTGTGGCTGGCGTCTGCTCCGGCTCAGCTCTGCCTCACATCCTTCTGTCCAACGGAGGCGGCGGTGGCGGGCGGGGGAGGGAGGGCGGAGGCTGGGAGGAGGGCGGGGAGAGCTGCTCCACACCGCCCGCCCCTGGTGGCCCGGGGCTCCTACCGGCGGTCCTGACACCGCCTCCCCCCTCCCGGCGGGCGGCTGAGGGTGCGCGAGGCGCCCTTCCCCACGGGGGCGGGCGGTGGGAAGCGGTCAGTTGTGTGCTCGCGCCCCGTGCCAGGCGTCACCAGGGCGCACGGTGCCCGAGGCTCCTCCGGGCACAAGTGCGCCCCGGACGGGCGCTCGGCGAGGGGTGCGGGCCAGGGGGCCCCCGGTCCCCAGACGCCCCCGCTGGGCAGAATCCGAAGAGCCGGGCCTGACGGGGCAGCCTCACTGCGCGCCCGGGCGCGATCTTCCTGCTGCCTGACCCAGCGAGACGCGTCGTCAGGGCTGAATGTGACCTCCAGACGGAGGCTCGCGGGAGCGGGCGGGCGGGGGAGCGTGGCAGAAGCCCAGGTTCAGAAGGGGCGGGCCAACTTGGCACCCGCTTCCCCCCTCCCTCTCTCCCCATCCGTGGCGGTGGCGGCGTCAGCAGCGGTAAGAACAGATGAGGGTTCAGGAAAACAGAGCTTCTCCACCCCAGCAGACGGGGAGCAAACAGCCCCTTCCGCTGTCATGCCAGCGCCACCTGCGGTCTCTGTGTGTCTCCCCCC
>NW_024412422.1:15001101-15001820 GCF_014898765.1 Herpailurus yagouaroundi
GCCCAGCCTGATGCTGCCACGGCCGGCCAGGCCCTCCGTGGGACCCCCTGGAGGCCCCGGGACGGCAGGAAGGGGGTTGCGCGCGCCTCCCAGCACCCCCCCGGTCTGTGGGTGGGCGGGCCTGGCTCAAGATTCCGGGAGGAAGCTCGGGATCGGAGGAGATGAGATGAGACCTCCAACCACTGAGGATCAGGGGAAGGGCCGGGGTCCCCGAACGGCACTTGGCCGCCCAAGGGCCTCAGGACCACGGCTGCCTCTCCCTTCCCTCTCCTGGAGGCCCCTGACAACCAGAGCAGTCCGCCCCCCCCCCCCCCCCCCCCCGTACAAACACCTGCTGGAGGTGTCGTGGCTGGAGGTGTCGTGGGCGGCTCCTGGGAGGTTGAAAGTTAACGGGGTTGAACTTTGGAGCCAGATCCAGGTCGTGACCGATTTCTCCAACTCGAGGGTCAATGACCTGCCTGTCCCTTCAGCCCTCAGCCTCTACGTCCTGCCCACGGAAACCCAAGAAACAACAGGCAGCCCTGAAGCCCGTGTGCGCCCAGCCCTCATGCTGGGATCTCAACCATGTCCGGGATCTAGGACGTTCTGCCAAAGCCCCTTGCTCCACACCCTGCAGGGAGGTCCGAGTGAGCCTTTTAAGAATGCCAATCCAGTCGTGTCCCTCCTCTACTTAAAAGTCTCCTGGGGCACCTGGGTGGCGCAGTCGGTTAAGCGTCCGA
>NW_024412422.1:15001920-15012467 GCF_014898765.1 Herpailurus yagouaroundi
GGCTGATGGCTCAGAGCCTGGAGCCTGTTTCCGATTCTGTGTCTCCCTCTCTCTCTGCCCCTCGCCCGTTCATGCTCTGTCTCTCTCTGTCCCAAAAATAAATAAACGTTGGGGAAAAAAAAAAAAAAAGTCTCCTGATGGCGACCCAGGCCTCTCAGAATAAAACCCAAAGTCCTCGGTGTGGCGCAAGGCCCCGCAGAGCCAGCCTCGCCCACCGGCTGGCCTGATTCCTACCTGTCCCCTTACTCACTCCAGCCACCGGCACCTGTTATGCCCAGTCCTCGAGTGGGACCCAGGGCATTTGCACTAGCGATTTCCTCGACCTGCACGGCTTTTTCACAGCCCTGCCTCGTCTTCCTCTGCTCCAATGATACCTCCTCAGAGAAGCCTTCCTTGACCGGTCTGTCTAAGCCTAGCCCTGTCATCATGAGACTTTGTTCCCTCCGGGGCACCTCTCTCCCGAAATTAGCTGCTTGGCTCCACTGCTCACTGACTGTCCTGTCTCTGCACCTGCAACTGTCGGGCATGTGGGAGGCACTTGGCAAACGAACACAGCTCCAGATACCTGGAGTGTCTGGGTGTGGGGGCCCACCAGATGTCCCACACCACCTTGGCCACCTCTCACGGGCTCCCGGGAAGGAGCTCCTGAGAGGAGGGGACCGAACATTTATCCCAGCAGCGTGCCCTGGACCCTCGCTAGACGAAGCCCGAGGCAGTGCCCACCTCCTACGCCCAGGGCCGTGCCCACAGGCCTGCGCCCCAAGGCTACATAGTACCGATGTCCACTGCGGTCTGGATTCCCCGACCCCACTTCTAATTTCTAAGGAAAGAGTTTCGTTCTGAAAAGTCAGGAGGCAGGAACTAGGAAGTGAAATTGACCAAGACAGGAAGTCAAGCCAGGAGGTCTGAGTCACACACTTGGAGCTCCGAAAGAGACGAAGAACAGTGGGTGGCCGCAGGGCTCACTGCAGGAGAGGCGGCTCAGCATCATGGCTGGGGGGGGCAGGGAGGGGGGGGCTGGCGGTGGGGGGCTCAGCCGGGCCGCTGTCTGCTCTTGGCCAAGCTCAGGGGAAGCTTCCCATGCACCTTGCAGGGGCCTGTGATGAACGGTTCTCATGGGAGCAGGGACTCAGCCCCCAGAAAGGCCCCTGTCCCTGTCATGTCCCTGCCCCGGCTCCCTCTGGAGGTCCCACCACAGGCAGCGCTCTCCCCTGAGGGTCTGTGAATCCCCAGCTCACCACCACCGGTGAGCTCCGATACCCAAGGCAGGGAGGGTTCTGGAAGTCCTCCTGGTCCCAGGGATGTCACAGCTGTTCCATCTGGAAGCTAGCCCCCCCTTCCAGGAAAGGCACAGGCTCCCCAACCCCAGCCAGCCCCTTCCTACCCTGAGGCTTTCTGTTCCCTCCATGGAGAGCACAGGGTGCCCGCAAGAGGGACACATCCACACCCCTCCTGCCAGCTGCCGTTTCCAAAAGAAACTCCGGTTCGTGAAACAAAATTTTCTGCCCAAAACACTGTCGAAGGAGAGGAAAAAACTCCTGGCAGGCTTCGTCCTGAGTCATAGCACTTCCTTCTTCCAGAAACCCCAAGCCCCGGGTGGGTTGGATGTGGACTCAGCCACTCAGCTGGCAACCCTGTCGGGCACCGACTGCATGTCAGAGCTTCCAGAACTCTGGCCAGCCCCGAAATCCCATGAGGAGCCTGGCTAGACAACTTCATACCTGAACTTTGACTTACCTACCTTTTCTTTCCCGCCTATGCTTTTAAGAATAAGCCCTGATGCCTACGTCAGCCCGTTTCATCACATCCGCGAGAGTCATCGGCAGAATGTCAAATAGCAACCTCTTCCCCTCACACACGATCAAACAGACACTCAGGATGAAAAGAAATCACCTGGGTGGGACCCCACGTCGCCTTGCCTACCACTCTGGGAAAATGCCATGTTAGGCGCTCAGCGTCCAGTCTTCCCACAGAGCAGGGCGGAGAGCTCACCCCCGGGGCTCATCACTCAGCCCTCCGGACCTCAGTTTTCCCATGTGCAAAGCAAAAGTCGCGTCTGTGTGCCTGTGCGGGCGTGCACACGTGGACGTTCACACCCGTGCAGAACTCGCCCGGTGGAACAATTCACGCGCAAACAGGCCTCATCGCGACTGTGCCCGCTGCCGCGCGTCTCTCTCCGCGAGGGGTCCCCGGCTTGGACGCGGCTGTGTGCCTCTCCCTCCCGGGGGTGAAGGTGGGCTGGCAGGGGCCTCACCGCGTCTTCAAGGGGGCCGACGAGGCCCAACAGAGGCGTCCGGAGCCTCTGCCCCCTGAGCCCGCCCCCCACCACGAGGTCACGCAGAAACCGGCTTTCTCCTCCTTCCGAACCGCCACGCGCCAGAAGCCCCCGAGTCGGGAGGCAACCGGCCCGAGACGCGGCACCTCCGCAGCGGCCCAAGGGCGTGCTGCTCGCCGGCGTGGGCCCTGGGGTGCCGCGCCGCCCGTCCCCTCCAACGGCCCTCGGCACCGCCACCCCTACGCGTCCACCCTCCTCAGGCACCCACTCGGAGGGGCGGCCCCGTCCCCGCCGGGCCCTCGCTCGCCCCGCCCCCAGAAGCGGCCCCTGTGCGCCAGCCGCCGCGCCACCCTGCGTGTCACCCTGCGTGTCACGAGGCTCGCGGGCCGCGCGCGCGGCGGTCCAGGCGGAGCACGCACGCCGCCCCTCGTCCGTGCTCCCCGCCGCGGGGCGCTTCGGCGATGGACACGCGTGGGGGGGAGGGGGGGAGGAGGGCCTGCTTTCCCGAGCTCCGCGGCGGGGGGGGCTCACGCGTCCCCTCCCCGAACCTCAGACTCTTCATCCGTAAAAACTAATTAAACCAGCCAGTGTGCACAACAAGCACTTTGGAGGTGCAAAGCCATTAGTGGTTTCTCCTTCGCTCTCCGTGAAAGTGGGGGGCGGGGCGGGGATCCAGTCCTGCGGGCAGAGCGGCCCGGGAGTTTCCGAGAGAGTTCCGGGGCCCGCCTCAGCTCCATCCGGCCCGCGGGCCTCGCCCGGGACCCCAGAGCCCCCGGCCGCTCGCTCACCGGGCCTCTCTCCCGTCGCCAGGCGGGCCACTTGAGGCCAGGGAGGGGCTGGCACCGGGTCGCCAGGCCAGCGCCCACTGCTGGTCTGGAAAGGCGTGACCAGGGGCTTCCCCGCCCCCTCCGCGGCTGGCGCCCCGCCCACCACCGAGGCGGCGGGACGACGCCGGGGGGCCGGCGTGTGCCACCGCCAGCAGAGCCCCGGGCCTCCCGCACAGCTGGGTCCAGACTCCGAGCCAGGCCAGGCTGACCTTTCCCAGGGGAGCTAGAGCCTCCCCGCCCGGCCCGGCCCAGCGCCTGGCCTGCCCCTCCTGCCCAGCATGGCGCTGAGCCTGGGGGCGGGCAGCCAGCTCCCGGGAGCCGCCCGATCCCCGGGGAGGCCGCTTCCTCCACAAGCTGGGTCCCTACTGGCTGTGAGCTCCGGGGCAGGTAGCCCCGACTGCACGCACACGAGAAGGGAAGGTGCCCACCTGCCCGCCTAGGCCCCTGCAGCTGCCGTGTCCGCTGTCCCACTCCCTCCCCACGCTCTTAGAAAAACGGCCAAACTCTCCTCCACGGCTGCTAAGGCGCGGATCTCAGTGGCCTCTCCACCTCTTCCCTCTCTCCCCGTCACTCTGCGTGTCAACATCTTACTCGACCACGCTGCCTCTGCCACAGGGCCTTTGTGCATGCTGTTCCTTCGGCCGGGATGCTTTCCCTCCCTCGCTATCTTATTAATAGCAGCCGAGCCCCACGGACTAACTCATTCACACCTCACACCAGCCCCGTTCCTACTCTGTTACTAGAGTATCTGGGTTCAACTTCCAGCTCCGCCAATTAATAGCTGTGTGGCCTTGGGCCACTCACTGAACCTCTGTGAGCCTCAGTGTCCAAATGTGAATGAAAGAAATAGTAACAGCACCTGCTTCATAAAACTGGTTGGGATGACGTGACTTTAATACACGTAAAGCCTTTAGCGGCTCTTTGCACCCAGGAATGCTGAGAAGTACTTAACGGTGCCGCTCAATCTCGTCGTGCTCTGGGCGCCAGCCCCAGGGCCCCTATTTTGGGGCACCCTCTCTGGCCCGGTGGAACCTCTTCCAAGTGCCATTCTGCACCTGCTTGGCAGGTCATTTGCCTCCAGCCCACTTCTGAGATGTGCACACAGGGAGCCAGGGCCCCGAGAGGAGCGGGTGCTTGTTCAGGGCCATACCCCTAGGGGGCAGAGCCAGGACTTGAACTCGCAAGAAAGGCTCCGAAGTGTCTGCATCAGACTGCAGGCCTACCACCTCTGAGCGCCTGCTGTATACTAAGACCCGCACATGTATGGTGTGATGCCCCTGGGGGATGGCGTCCTAGCCACGTGGCCACAGCACAAGAGAAACGAGGCCAAGACAGAGATGGGTCAGGCCGAGGGCACACGGCTGAGGGGCCGGCTGACAGGGAACTCGGCCTGCCTACGACATCACCGCCCTAAGCTCTTCTGTTTTTTGTCTGCTTGTTTCTTGCCCCAGCAGAACCACACTGGGGGCTGCACTGGCCTGAACAGTGTTCCCTCCGAATTTCATATCCACCCGCTGCCTATAAAGGTGACCTTACTGGTAAAAGACTCTCTACAGATACGATCAAATTAAGATGAGGTCATCCTGGATTGGGGGGGGGGGGGATCCTTGTAAGAAGAGGGGAATGTGGACAGACACACAGGGAACACGGCCGCGTGAAGACAGAGGCAGAGCCGGAAGAGATGTGCTCACAAACCAAGGAGCGCCAGGGATCAGGCGGCCCCTGGAGGCTGGAGCAGGCGAGGCACGACTCCTCCCTAGAGCCCTGAAAGGGAGCACGGCCCTCAACTTTGACCTCTGGCTTCCAGAGCTGCAAGAGGATGCACTTCTGTTGTGTTTAAGTCCCCACGTTTCCATGTTGTCATGGCAGAGCTCCAGGAAACTCACACAGTGGGCGACACTTAAGTTCCCACCATACCGATGAAGGAGCTACGGCACAGAGAGGGTGATGGACTTGCCTGAGGTCACAGAGCCAGAAGGTCTGGTTTCTCTCTAGGCACGGGGGGGCCCTCTGCAGCTCAAGCTTTAAGGCCAGGCCGCTGGCAGTCTTCCGGGATGCTCTAGGCAGGCTCGGTGCCCTCAAGGCCCCGGGGGCAGCTGGCTTCTTACTTCCCAGGACTCCCAGGGGAGGGTCCGGGCTGGCTGATCTCCGGGTACCCCTGCCCTGCGCTGGGTGAGGCACAGGGTCGATGGAAAGGACGGGCAGGAGGATGAGTGTGTGCCATCTGCTTGGGGCGCAGCTGTTTCTTGGGTCCCTTCCTGGGTTTCTGAGGTCCGGACAGGGGCGGGGAGGGGGCTCCACAATGTTCCTAGCCTCCTGCCCCCCCCCCCGCGCCCCCACCCCTCTCGAAGAGCTGCTGGAGCTGCCGGCACCTGCCTTCCTACCCCGCCCCTTCCCACCGCCGCCGGGAACACACAGCCATTAGCAGCCACCCTGAGCAGTAATTGTCCAGATTGCGGTAATTCACGGCAGACGAGCACGCCGGCGCTCATCGCATTATTACAAATGTCACTGAGCAGGGCCTCGGCGTGCGCGGTCCCCGGGGGGTTCTCGCGCCGCCGTCTCCGTGGGCAGGACCCAGGATGAGCTCACTGCCGCCGTGAGGACCCAACCTTGAGACAGTGGGGCACACTCCCGTCTCGGCTGGTGAGTCATCCCCGCTGACCTCCCTGTCCCCAGATCTGCCCTTCCCAGAGGGAGAGAGGACAGCCGCCCACTTGGCCGACTCCGGTTCCCAGGCAACAGGGAGGGGACCGGGGCCGGGGCTGCCGTGACAACAGAAGACGCTGCGGGGGGTGAGGGGCCGTGGGAGCACGGGCTGGCGGTCCAGGCGCGTGCACGTGGAGCCCCTCACTCCCGGCGGGGGCGGGGGGGGGGCGGGGGGGGGGGAGCTGCCTGGGCACAATCACTGCCGAAGGCAGAGACTCACGAACAATTGCAAACGTTCCCAGCAGCTCTGTTCGCAGTAGCCAAAAGGTAGGAACAACCACGTGACCAGCGGCCAACGGACGAACGAACACATCAACAGGATGCGGTCCGTCCGCAGGGCGGGATAGAGATCCGCCGTAAAAAGAAGTGAGGCCCCCACGCGACGGAGCGGACGGACCTCGGGAACACGACGCCGAGTGGGAGGAGCCAGACGCAGAAGCACGTCCTGTAGGACGCCCCTGGTGCGAGAGCCCAGACCAGGCAGATCCACAGCGACGGAAAGGTCGGCGGACGCCAGAGGCTGCGTGTGACAAGCCGTGGGCACGGGGTTTCCGTCTGGGGTGATAAAACGCTCCCAACGAGACGGAGGGGACGGCTGCACAAGGCTGCGAATGTCCTTTGTGCCACTCAATCGCACGCTCTCGAACAGTCAAAACAGTGAATTTTACATTCTGCGTATTTTGCCAGAATTAAACGCGGAGGAGAATAAAAAATAAACCGCGCGGTCTCTGTGAAAGTGAAGCCTCTTGCGCTCAGTGGTGCCGTCCGCACTGGGACCACAAAGCGCACGGAGGACAGACAAAAGCAACAGTGCGGCCCCCCGTGGGGCGAACGGCACCCCTGTGCCCTGAAGCCAGAGACGCCGCCCGGCCCCCGTGCGCCCTGCTCTGACCTGCTGAGAAGCTCTCACCTCCCAGGGCAGCGCCTCTCCCGAGTGCCGGGAGTCTGGAAGGTGGGGGGGCCCAGACAGGAGCCAGCGGGGAGGGGCCTGCTCCTGGTAGGATTCTGAAACTTCAGGGTGGCGCACTCAGGCCCCCTTCCCAGGGTGGGGGGTGGGGGGCAGGGCAGACAGCCCCGTCCCGGCCTCCGTCCCGGCTCGGCCTGGAGGCCACACCGTCCTCAGACTCGCCTGCCCCTGTGTGCCCAGGGCCCTCGCTAGAAAGGCCATCCATTGCTCTGTGAGTCACGTCCTGGAGCTCCGGGCGCCAGAGGCTGCACGTCAGTGGCAAGGCCTTGGTAGGGCCGGGAGGATGAGGGCCGGAGGCCCGGGCCTGCTCCCAGCCCCTCCACACATCAGCTCCGAGACCCTGGCCACCCTGGCCTCGCTCCTTACTCCGTCCTCTGTGAATCGGGATGGACAGGGGAGCCACCCCTGATCTCGGGGCTGAGATCAAAGCAAGTGAGAACAGGCAGGCACACGGGGCTCAGCCACCACCCCGCCTCAGCCTTCCTGTCGGTACTGGGCTCGGGCAGGGGAGGAGTGGGCCAGGGACAAGGGGGATCCACAGGATGCAGCCCGACAGTGCAGGGGCCACCCTCAGGACCCTCGATGCCTGCAATCTCTAGTCCCCCACGGTTAATCCGGAAGCCTCTCCTGTGTCACAGGTGGGGAAACTGAGGCACGGAGCTGGGTCACTGGGCCAGGAAGCGAAGGACCCGGCTATTCCGGCTCCACTGAACACACAGCTGGCTTCTAAGGCAGGACGTGAGGTCAGCACCACAGCACGTGGCCACCAGCCCCCTGTAGCCCCGCCTCCCGGGGGAGAACGCCACCAGTGGAGGGCGGGGGGCTACAGCCTGACCCCGTGACCCCACCGTGGTGGCTGCTGGAAGCTCTGTGCCTCCCCTCCGCGAGGCCCACGTGTGCTGCCGCCACTCTGTCTGCGGGGCCACAGTGCGCTGAGCCCAGAGGCAACAGAAGCCGCCTGCTGACCTCGTACACAGCATGAGCCGCACGGTTTCCGAGCCGCGCCTCGACACCGCCAAGGGACCCGCCGCAGAGCCCGGCGACGCAGCCACACGGACCCCTCCTCTGGAGGGCAAAACCGAGACTCCCGGGAAACGGCACGAGTCTGAGGACGCCCCAAAACGGAGGCTGCCCCTCCAGATGGCACCAGAGGCCCCCGTTCAAGGCCCGGTGGGTCGCCCGCTCCCCAGCACGTGAACTTCAGGACCCGGATGCAAACCGAGAGCGGTCAGAGCCGCGGAGGCGCTCACCTTTCTTGGCGGTCTCCATCTCCTCCTCCGTCCAGCGAGAACTCTCGTTCATCTCCATCGAAGCTAGAAAGGAAGGCGGGGCGCGTTGGCAGAGGCCCAGGGGGAGATCCCGCTGGGGTTGGGGCGCCGTAAGGAGCCCGTTTGGCAGGCGGAACTCACACTGAGATGGCCCAGGGCCTCTACTGTGAAAGCTGCATCTGCACGCACGAGGTCGGGGAGGGGGCGCCTCCCCCGAGAGCACGGCGACCGCACGAGGGGCACAGGGACCAAGAACGCCAGCTTCGGGTGGGCAGGGACCTCCTCTGAGCTCGGACTCGTTGGGGGCCGGATGGGTCTTTGCCGTGACACCCCTGGTTGACACCCACCAGGTGTCCGTAGTCCCCACTCCAACCATGACAACCAAAGCTGGTTTGGGACACGGCCAATTGCCTCCTGGGGTTTAAAAGGCCCCTGGCCAAGCATGCTGCTCTGCGGGGTGAGTGACACGGTCCCCCCGGTTTCCCCCGTGCAAGGGTGAGGCTTTACAAGGGACTGCGACCGTGGACATCGGGCAGAGTCGGCCAGGCCTCTGCAGTGGCACTGTTTTCGGGTCTCTCCTCCAAGTTCCCCGAGACAGACGCCTGGGTCTTTCCCTGCAAATTGCTTAAGATCTCCTGAAGGGGGCAGACATGAGGGACCAGCTTCATGGACCCAGCGCCCGGAACAGCACCAGGCCAGCCTGGAACTACCAGGCTCGGTAGAGGCCAGCCGACCGGTGGAGGGGAGTTCCAGCAGGAGGGGAATGAGAAGGAGCAGCTCAAGGCAGGAGAGGGGAGACGGCCCCCACCCCCCTCCCTGGGCGGCTTCCCCCCTCCCTGCTACAACAGCCTGCAAGCCCTTTCTTCCCAAGGGACCCTCGGAGGGAGGCTGTGAAGTCTGAGCTCAAGGTGTAAGTGCCGCTGGAGGGCCCAGGGAGGTGTTTTCCGCCCAGCAATCTAGCCCCACCCAGCATCGGCCGGGGGGCCCAGAGGAGCTTCCCAGAAGCTAGGCCGCGGAACCTGCTGCCCCCGGCCTCCAGGCACCAAGGCGTAGTCACAAAGGCCGGAGTGTGACAGGAGTCACGTGAAATTTGTGGCCAACGGGGCTGGTCTGAATTCCAGCTAACTCCATGAATATGGAGGTGACATCCTTTCTCTAAACTTCACACAGCCCATCTATGAAATGGGTATGAATTACGTCCCACAGGAAGGAGGGACAGACCCTGGGTGTCGGGTAGGGGGCAACTGTGAGAAATGAAATGTCACCTCCATCAACTCAACTTCCACCCTAGGAAGGCACCCTAGTGCCTGGGGCCTGAACCTGAGCGCTCAGGGCCCAGGGTGGGGGCTCCCCCAGAGGCGGGAGGGGCGGGCCCCCCAACGGCCAAACACCACTGCGGAGATAAAGGACACACGTTGGCTGCCCCCCTGTGGCTGAATGGGAGAACTGCTACTCAATTTGTCTCTCCCGCCCCCAACCCCAACTTGGGATGGGGGGTGAGGCTCAGACCCGCCAAGCAGGAGAAACTGAGGCCCACGGGAGGGAAGTTGGAACCCGGGTGCCTACCAGGGCTGGGGGCGGGGACAGTCTGCGCCCAGGCCCTTCTGAAAAGGGGTTGCAGCTACGACAACTGCTCCCTGGCGCAAGTGGGGGCCAAGCGTGGCCAGATTTTCCAATTAGAAAACAGAACCTAAAGTGGCGGTCTAGACTTCTACGTGCACCCTCCAGGCCCGGGGTCATCGGGGCTGATGGGCGCTGAGCCCTCCCCAGCCCCACCAGCCGTCGTAGGCTCTTCCCACACCCGGCCCCCACACGGCAAGCGCGTGTGCAGACGAGGGCCCTGGAGCACAGAGAGGGTCAGGAGCTGGCCCCGGGTCACACAGCGAGTCCGGAAGCCAAGGCCGGGCCTCGGAACCCAGCGTCCTCCCTGGCCTGCAACTCACCCGGCTCGGCGCTCTGCTGTGGGGCGACGGCCTCCTCACTGTTGGCCTCGTTGGCCATGGAGCGGGTGATGCGGCCTTTGCGTCTCCCCTGGCTGTTGGCAGTTTTCCGGCCTTTAGAGGCCACTGCCTCCTTCTCATCGTTGTCCTCCCCGGAGGTGTCGTCCGTCTTCTCCCTGAAGGCCAGAGAGGGAGACAGGGGTAGCCTCGCCTGAGCCGGGAAACCACACGACGGCTGCAGGGGACCTGCTTCCGTCAGCTCGATGGGCGCGGGCCGCCAGGGACCTGTGCGGCTCAGACGCCGGACGGCTCGGGCCGAGGGCCGGCGAGCAGCGGGCCGCAAGCCCTCCGCACTCGCCGGACGAGGGGCGTGGGCCGCCGGCTCCCTGCGGCGCCCCTGTATCCACGCGGGCGGAGGTGCGAGCTGGCGGCTGTCACGACCCGACTCCCCAGAGGAGGGGCGTGGGCCAGCAAGTAACCGGGGGGGGGGGGGGGGGGGGGGCCCCCGGGGCCCCCCCCCCCGCCCCCCGCCCCAACCCCACCCCCCCCCCCCCACACGCG
>NW_024412422.1:15012567-15048983 GCF_014898765.1 Herpailurus yagouaroundi
CCCCCCCCCCCCCCCCCCCCCCCCCCCCCCCCCCCCCCCCCCGCGGGCACGCGCCGCCGTCCGCCTGCCAGACCAGCTCACGTGCCACACAGACGGACGCGCTGCCGTCTGCCTGCAGGCCCGCCGGCTCAGCCGCGTGGGGGGCGGCCAGGTCCCACCCACGAGGCCGCTCGACCGCCCCGAAGCAGAGACGCCCTCGGCGGGGCTCGAGGCCCGCAGCAGCTCGGCTTGCTCGCGGTACCGGGACGGGTCGCTGGGCCTCGCAGAATACCCAAGAGGGAAGGCTCCTGCCGGGCTTCTGCAGGCCGGGCCAGGCGCGGGGGCGTGTGCGGGTGACCTCGGGACCCGGGGCCGGGGCTTTCTCCGAAGCCGCCGCGGGATGCTCAGATTTACACCCCACCTCCCATTCGTCTTCCTGAAGGCCCCCCCTGCACGTCTGGGACACAGAGGGCAACGAAGCCAGATGTTCCCCGAAGCCACATGCCTGAGCCCATGCCAGGTACCTGGCACAAAGCCGTGCCCGCCCCCCTTTCTGGAGCGAATCTCCGGCTGGCTGTGCTCGGCACCCGCCCCTGGCAGGCACGGGAGGCTGCGCCTTGATCTGCAAGAACTCACGCTGACGGCGATAATTCTAAAGGTGAGGGCAGGGCCCGCCTGCATACCTAGTCCTCCCGCCAGCTCCTCTGATCGTCCCCCTTCCCCCGCCTGGCGTCTCAGGAGACTCGGCGGAGGAGGGGGAGAAGATGAGGAGGCCAAGAGCTCCCAAGTCATTGCCTGGATTTATTAGCTCAGGAGTAGAGCTCAAATGAGCTATCAGTCTCAGAGGTCTCCAGAGGGTTGGAGGAGGCAAGGGCGGGCGGCGGGGGGGGGGAAGAGCAGGCTTCCGGAAGGGGGGCTGTCAGGTTCAGACGGAGCGGAAAATGCCTCCCTTCCCGGCAGGCAATCCGCAGCTGCCGAATGGCTCGCCTCAGGTGCTTCTACGGAGAGGGCCCCCCCCCCCCAACCCCCGTCTCGAGCTGAGTCCAGGCCACCTCCCCGCCACCCAGGGGAGGGGGCCAGGCCACGCAGGGCGACGGGGCGGCCTTACTTGGTCAGCTCCTCCTTGTCGTTCTCCACGTCGGGCTTCTCCTCCTCCTTCTCAGCCTCCTTGTCCCTCTCCTTCTCATCCTTCTCCTCCTGGTTGCTCCGGGGCATTTGCTGCTGCTGCTGCTGCTGCTGGTGCTGCTGCTGCTGCTGCGGGGGCCCCGGGGGAGGCCGGGGGGGGGAGGAAAACGGCGGGGCAGGTGAGCCTTTGCGCCTGGGCTGAGTGCGCCCGCAGAGCGGGAACGGGACGCGGTCAGCCGCAGACGCCACAGCCAGGGGCACCGCGGCCCACGGGGGTCCAGGGGGGCAGGAGCCCCAGGGCCAGGCGCAGACATCGGAAGCCCGGACGCCTCCAGGACTCCTCCTGACTCCTCCACTCGCGGGCCGTGTGACCCTGGATGAGGACCTTAACCTCTCTGTGCTCGGCTGTTCCGCAGGCCCACCCCGGCCGGGGGGCCCGGGAGGCCGGAACAAGAGATCCCCGCCACGAGTGGGGTCTGGCACGGCTGTTCAAGGGAGGGCCGAAGCCACCACCGGCACGGGGAGGGCTGCCGGTCAGGCTTATTAGGCCAGAGCGGGGCGAGCACCGGAGAACCTGGGGACGCGTGCCTGACGAAGCTCGGGCCACCTCGCAGCCCATCGCCACACCCGTAAAATGGGGAGCCCGGGGCCCGGCCCACGTGCAGGTGCGTGCCGCCGTGTCGAGGGTCCGCCGCCTGCCGCAGGCTTGCTCCGCTCGCGTCCAGGGCGAGGCTCTTTCACCTCCTCCCAGGCCTGTTTCCTCTGCTGCCCCCTCGCACCGGGCCGCGGGGCCTGCCCTCAGCAGGACGGGGGAGGAAGTGAGGGCGGCCGGCTCCTTCCCGGGAGGCTGCCCGACTTCCTCCTGCCCTGCTGGGTTTCTTTCAAAGCACCCGCTGCTTCGGGGCGCCCGGGTGGCTCAGTCGGTTAAGCGTCCGACTTCAGCTCAGGTCATGATCTCACGGTTTGTGGGTTCGAGCCCCACGTCAGGCTATGAGCGGCCGGCTCAGAGCCCGGAGGCTGCTTGGGATTCTGTGTCTCCCCTGCTCTCACTCGGTCTCTCTCTCTCTCTCTCTCTCTCTCTCAAAACTAAGGAAACATTACAAAAACTACTTAAAAATTAAAAAAAATAAATAAAGCACACGCTGAGGCCACCCCAAAGTTCTCCCTGCGGGCAACTGCCAGACCGGGCCACCTTTCCATCCCAGTGAGCCAAGGGAGACAAAAACAAACCCGTCGAAAAGCCTTTCGGTGTGGGGCAGGGGTACGGTCACCCAAGGAGAGAGAAACCCCAGCAGGTGGAGAAGGCGGGGGCAGGCGGGGTTTCCCTCCGTCCCTCCCTCCCTGCACCCTTCCTCCGCGTCAGGAACACACGGCCCTCCAACGCACGAGGCTGCCTCGGCCTGCGACCCCCTCCCCGGACGGACCCTCTTGCGCGGCTATCGTTTACGAGGCGGCGGACCACAGCTGGGGGCGTTCTGTGCCACAGGGGCCCAGAGCGCGGAACCCCGGGCTCTCCAAAGCCGTGCCAGGGGTCACCCCAGGAACAAGCTGCTCCAAGAACCCCCTCTGCTCTGCAAGAGGAGGCGAGGGGGGCTCAGAGCAGCCTCTCCGCCCCGACCGCATCGCTGCCAGTTCCCGGCGGCTGGCCTGGGTCCCTTCACCAGCCTGTCCCTCACCACCACCAACGCCCCTGAGACACCAAAGCACGCACTTACCACAGCCTGTGAGCCGTGGTCACCTCTCACACCCGAAAGGCAAAGCCTCCTTCGGAGCCGTCCCAGCAGGTGGCGGCAGGAACAGAGAGGTTTTCCGCTTTGTTCCGAGACGGGTGCCCTCTGTGCACTCGCCTGAGGAGGGCAGAGGGGGCGAGCGGGGACCAGGGAGCAGGCTCCGGGGCCAGAGATGGCGTGGCTGATTGGGGAGGGGTGTCCTGTAGGCTTGTCTGACTTCTGCAACCTGGGAACCTGATGCCGGGGGCTGGGCAGGACAGGGGCTTTCCAACCGCAAGTAGCTTGGCATTCCCAACGCCGCCTTCGGCCGCTTCTCTACCCAGACTCCTGCCCGGACAGCGGCCTCACCCCAAACCTTTTCTTCCGTCCCTCCCAGTGGCCACAAGGGCTCAACTCCGGGCCACCCACCAGGAAGCACCTGTCGTCATCCCCTGGGTCTGGGCTGGTGGGGCCTCAAAGCCCCGTGAGATCTCATCTCTGGGCTGCAAAGCAGGCCACCGTCCAGCCCAGCATGGCCAGGAGGTGCGGCTCCCCACCCATAGAGGCCCAGCCCTGCACCCATGCGTCCTGATTAACAAGGGCTGAGGCCCGGGGGGGGGGGGGGGGGGTTCTGCACCTGCGCCCGCACTGAGCTAAGCGCTTTCCTGCCCGCACCCCACCCCCTGCCTCAGAGCCCTGGAGAAGCCCCACTGGGAAGATGCCAGCATTTCCCAAGGGCTTACTGCCCAACACGGAGCTCTGCACCCCCCACTCACCAGCTCCCGGCCCTCCCGAGTCCCGGTGGCGGCCAAGATGAAAACAGACACGAGGGGTGACCCAGGGTTCTGTCCCTGGCCCCGCACCAAGCACCTCGTAGGCACCAACCCGCCTGATGCCCCGAACCAACCTCCGACAGAAAGAGCGGCGACCACCATTCCCCTCCCGCACAGCAGGAAACTAGGAGCAGAGGCAAAGCCTCACGGGCTCCGAGGGAGGAAAGCGGATGGTCCAGGGGCAGCAGGCACAGTCCCGCCGTCCCCAAAGCCCTGCTCAGAGTCTCCCCCTACTCCACCCTCCGACCAGAATCGGGGGCCTCGGTTGGGGGTGGGGCGGTCTTTGGGCACCCCTGCCCCTTGCCGCCTGGCCCAGCCCGTCCCCCATCAAGACTCCTCGAGCCCCCACCTGAGCCTGGGCCGGCCCCAAACCGCCCCCACCCCTGAACGATCGTCCGCATCGCAGCACGAATCCCCAGAACGGCCCAAAGTGCCCCACGGACCTCGACCGTCTCCTTTACCGGCCCCTTGCCTCTCCCGCTTTACAGAAGAGGAAACTGAGGCACAGGGTGGCCGAGCGACAAACCTGGTCAACAGCAGTGCCAGGATTCCAACCGAGGCCCGACTTAACCCTGGCCGTGCCCAGCCCCCCTCCCGCCCCCGCCGCCCCCCCCCCCCCCCCCCCCGGGCGTGCCGCCCACCCCTCTGCAGGCTCCCGCGCCCGTGCCCCCTTGCGGGGAGGCTCGAAGTCCCAACAGACACTGCAGCCCGGCCATTACTCCCACCACTTCCCACCTAGGTCTGCAGTCCCAACGCCAGCCACACCCCGACGGTTTATCAAGCCCCGAGGACAGGGGTGAGGGACGAGGGGGCGTGTGGCTACACCCACTAGTTCAGCACCTTCGAGGCTGCTCTGGAGTCACGGCATACAGCCCCCCGTGGGCTCCCGGCGTCTCGTGACCCGACTGCCGTCTCCCTTGGGAGCGGAGCCCTGGTCCTGGCCTCAAACGTGTTTCCCAGTGGGAGAGACCCATCGGCACAATAACGACCATCTGCCTGACCTCCTGTTGCACCGAGGTCAACGGCTGATTTAGGGGTGCTCCATTCACTCCAGATCTATGGGGCAAGACGGGGGCCCCAACTCACAGCACCGCCCCCCTCACCACAGCCAGCTCAGTCTCTCAAAATCTGGAAGCGTCTGACGGTCTAGGGCAGCAACCATGAGGACCGCTGACACAGTGAGGATGAACACCTTCCAGGGCCCTGCTTCCCAAGGATCTCACTGTCTGATGGCCGCACACGCACGCCCCCGAGGGCGCTCTGGGGAGTCCCGAACCCCAAGACACGCCTGCACCAGTGGTATCAGAATCTTGGGGTGAGACCCAGGCCTCGGCGTATTTGAATTCCCAGGTCTTCCCAATGGGCATCCCGGCTTGAGGACTGGCGTTTTAGACAAGGAGGCAGCACACTCTTTCCGTACAGCCACAGGTCCACTGGCTTGTGTCACAACTGCTCACACCAACACGGTTTGGCACCTGAGAGCAGCCAAGAGGTAGACACGTGGGCACGGTCACGTGCCAATACAACTTGATTTACAAAATAGGCAGGGGCCAGACCTGGCCTGAGGGGGCCATAATTTGCCCAGCCCTGCTCCCAGACCAGTGCTGCCCAATCTAGACCCCCACACGAGTCAGCTGGGCGTGGTGAGAAAATGCAGATTCCGTGGGTCTGGGGTGGGCCCGGGCCTGTGCACTTCGAGGCGTCTTCCTGGGGAGGCTGACGCTGCTGGTTCCTGGGTCACGCCGAGGAGCGAGGCTCTCGAGGATCCTTGTTTCACAAAACGCACCCAGGACCTTTGCCTCTGGCAGCCGGTGACGCCTGCGGACCTGGAAGCCAGACTTCGCCATCTCGAGCGACTCTGGAGCTCCTGACGAGGGCCTACCGTTGCGCCTGAGACGCGTCAGCGGTCAGGCTCACAACGGGCTTCGTGCCCAGCGCTGGGTCGGGAGCAACCGCCCCCCCCCCCCCAAACCACAGCGCAGCTTTGCGGAAACCCTGACCGGATCTGCGGTTAGCCGGGGTCATCGGTTCAAGTGCCCGAGGGACCCCTGCTTCCGGAGGGCAGGACAGGCAAGCTGAGCCCGCGCTGTGCCAAGGCCCCAGGCCAGGGCCGCACGGAAAACGGCACGCAACACCGACAATTCCTGACCGCGCACGGCAAATGTGGGACCAAGCCTTCTTCTCCCAGTCTCGAACCTGGTATACTTAACCGAATCCCCCCGGCGACGCTGGCATCACCTCTGTTTTAGAGATGAGAACACGAGGACGCAGGAAGTCAAGGAGCTCGCCCAAGGTCACGCGGCATTTCCCAGCAGGATCCCAGGGGCGGGTGTGCTCAGGCTCCCCCCTTTCAAGCCAGACTGTGCCCCCACAGCCCACGCCCCACCAGGGGGACTCCACGCCACCAGAACCGCGGGCCCCAACCTTCCGGAGCTGGCGCCTCAGGTGACAGACAAGGAACGCCCACCAGGGCGGCCGGCGGCTCAGTGCTGAGAAAACCTGAAAAGGCTCAGCAGGCCGCAGACGTGATGGCAGTTCTTCCTGGTCCATGGGGACGAGGAAGGAGGCCTGTGAGCTGGGTCCCCGAAGGCTTTTGGTTGACAAGGACGAGAGGGGACACCGCAGGGAGGGGGCCTGCGTGGGCAAAGGCACGGCGACGTGAAAACGCCCCCACCGTGCTCACCAAGTGACACACGGCGCCTGGCGGCAGGGCCGGGCCGGCTTCGACACCCACGCGCAGGCAGGCGGGTGGCGCCCTGGTGGCAGTGGGGGAGGGGCGGGCAGGGAAGGCCGCGTTCCGCCTGGTGCTGAGGGCGGCGCGGTGGCCGATCGAGGGAGGCACGGCAGTCGGTTCCCGCCGATCCTGCCTAGCGGGAAGAAGTGCCGACAACCCAGGTAGGCGCGGACGCATTCGATCCTCGGAGGATAGGTCCCCAAAAACGTGCCGGGACAGCTTCCCGAGACCCCACACCCAGCGACACCAGAGGCAGCACGGTCTCATCCACTCATTCTACGGACGTGTCACCGGGCGCCTCGGGAGAGCAAACCCAGAGAGGGGCTCTGTCCTCGTGACACCTGCCACCTCTGGGCAGCAGGGAAGGGGGTCCCGGAGGCCGAGGCTGGGGGAGAACTGCGGTCGGGGTCGGGCGTCGGGAGGCAAGACACAATGCAGGTTGCTGGTCCCAGCAGCAACCCCCCCACGCCCCGCCTCCCCGCCGACACTCGGCCCCCTACCCTCCTCATCCAGCCCGTCCGTCTGTCCCTCCTGGGAAATGCAGGTGGGGTTAGTCCGTGCGGGGCGTCTCCACACGGACAGAGGCGTGCGGGAGCTGGCTCGGACCAGCTCGCGAGAACAGACCTCAACTTGCAGGGTTTTTGCAGGCGAGCTGCTGTTAGACACAGCCGTTATTAAAAACTGAAATACGTGACCTTACGGTTAAAGAAATCGTAACAAAAACAAAGGTAACAAGTACTCCGAGTGCCTCGCTTCCCAATCATTCAGCTACGTTTGTCTGTCATCTGTGCTCTCGAGGACATTGCCGTCAACCGCACCCACACAGCGGAAGTGGAGCGGGATACGGCGCTGTGTGTGTCCCTCCCGCTCCCACCTCCCGTGACGTCACGCTGGTAGCTGAGATCGGGGCACGGCGGGAGGGTCTTAACCACAGCCACCGGCACGTGCTGCAGATCGGGGCCTCGCCCCCCCGAAGGCGGGTTGCTAAACACACACCAGCATCCCCTGCAGACACACGTGCCAGCAAAGCCTGAGTTTCACACACGCACCCGTGACGTCTGTTCCTGTCCTGCCTGCAGGGGAGGCTCTGGCGGCCAAAGCTCCGTTTTAAGCCGCCGGTCGGAGCCTGTCCCGCCACCGGGAATAAAATCAGCGGTCTGACACAGCAGAAGGCCTCGTGATCTAGCCCCTGCCCACCCCTACCCGCCTCACCCACTTCCCTCGCGGTTGCTCCCCCTTGCCTCCTGGAAGACGCCACATTTATTCCCACCTCAGGGCCTTTGCACTCGCCGTGCCTGCTGCCCGGGAGTCTCCCTCCAACTCTGCCTGGCCGGTTCCTTCTCATCACTCAGGCCTGAGCCCAAATGACACTTCTTCAGCCAGGCCCTCGAGGCCTGCTCCCTAAAAGCTGCCCTCCCCCGCGTCACTTGCCTCCTGACTCTGGCTCACGTTTTGCGGCCCTTCCCGCCACCTCACAGGATCACGCTAATTCACTGTGCACCATCCACCTCCCACATGGGCGTGTCAGCTCTGGGGACCTGGTCTGTCTTGCTCGCTGTGGAATCAGCTAGAACGGTGACTGTGTGAAGACACGACGACAAGGTCTCCAACACGGCCACCATCCACCCAGGATGCTCCCCGAGCGGTCAGGCCCACCACGGCCCCCCTGCCGTGGCCCACGCAGGCACCGACCCGCACAAATGCTGCTCTTCTGGTAACTATGTTCTGGCTCTTGGCGGCCCAGCTTGAGACGCCCGGATGTGGGGTGCGTCGGTCCCCAGCCTCTCACCCCCTGGAGTCCAAATGATCCGCGCTCACATCTTCTGGACGGGCTCCTGCCCTCCGTGTCCTTCTATGCCTTTGATGCGGTCTGCCTCGGACGGGGCCGGCGGGGAGCCAGGTCTCCCCTGCCACCACATGACGGCCCGTGAGAAGGCCATGCCTGTGCTCTCCCGAAATGAGCCGGCTTGCTGGCTCCCTGGGGTACGGGCTCTCCTGAGAACGGCGGCTCCTGGAATGTGTCCGGGGACTGTGGGCCTGGAGGGGCCTCCCCACTGGCCTCCCCCATCTCGGGCAGGAATCAGGGACATCTGCTCCCTGGAGCCCTAGATCCGGACACGGTCTGGCCCCCAGCAGGGCGGAAGCATACCTCCCGCGGGCCTGGGCCGTCCAGGAAAGCCAGACAGACCCCCAGGCCGGAGGCCCATCTGGGCTCCGGGCAGCAGTCTGGCACACTCACGCTTACCCTGTGGCCCGGGAGAAACGCGGCCCAACCTGGAGGCGATGTGGCCATATCTGGCCTGCCACATGTCCCTGCCAGACCTCACTAGAGCGGGGACGGCGGTCAACGATTTCATCAGCCCAAGGTGGGGGGGGAGGGGGGGGAGAGACATAACCAGGCCCTGGGAACCAGCACGGGCTGAACAGCAGCTGCCCCTCCCCATGTGGACCACACTTGGCTGGGCCTGCCTGGGAACAGCCTTCCGGGTCACACTGTCCTCTGTGAGAGCTGCCCAGGCAAAGGAGCCTCAGGAGTGTCCCAGCAACCTGAACAAGGTCACGTGCTCCCTGACAAGGAGCTGGGAGAGGAGGCTCGGGGGGAGAAAAGACAGGGGAGGAAGGTGAGAGATGGGAGACAGAGGGGTATGGGTGTGGGGGCAGAGGGGGAGGGAGACAAACACAGAGGGAAACGGACACACAGAGACTCACACGTAGGGAAAAGAATCAGGGAAAAAGGACACAGAGGCAGAAAAGGCGGTAAGAGACGGAGATCAACCCAGAAAACACAGGAGCCTGGGCTGAGCACCCGGTCGGAGGTGGAGCTGGACTGAGCCACAGAGAGGAGCCACGAGGACAAGGATGTGCAGGCCGGGGAGCAGGAGAGGAGGTGGGGCCCCCAGCACATCCCCTCTCAGACGCCCCGGGGACAGGCCAGGAGGCTGGGCCTCAGCGGCCCAGGGGAGCACTCACCCTCGGGGACATGCCCCTCGGTAGCACGGGCCCCCCCATCACCTGGAGGGCCACAGGGGTCCCTGGGTCAGGGCTGCGGCAGGCCGGGCCTCACACTCCCAGCTCCCCGACGCTGGAGCCGACTACTGACCAACCACAGCATTCCTGGACTCTGGTTCTGCAATTAGCTGGCAGAATGTGGTCCCTCCGTCCATGAATCACGAACCATAAACCACCGCACCGTCACCCGCCTTGGCCGGTGACTCAGCTCGCAGAGAGGATGCTGTTTCTTCGGCCCAGCCTACAGCCCACCCGCCACTCACGGCGAGGTCCCAGGGGCCTGGGGCCAGCACCCGGGGGCTCAGCTCTCACCTGCCAAAGCTCAGGCGCGAGGGGACCAGTGGGGGTGGGCGTGAGGGGCCGCTGGGCCCGCCTCTCCCTCTGTCAGAATATGGAGAAGCTTCTGGAAGGTGGATGGCACCCTCTGTTAAACGCAAACATGCTCCACGTGGCCAGCACACATCCCTTGCCTCCAGGGCCAAGCACCGGGGCCCCCGTGCGCCTCGCCTCTCTCAGGACGACGCACTGACGGGCGACGCTTTCCATCAAAGAGTTGTACGTTCTACTTTTGTAACCATCCAAGCTTTCAAAACACAACCATCAAAACGATGAACAAACGGCTTGGCTCAGGGCGTGTAATGAGGGTGTGACAGGGCGGGGAGTCACCTGGGTGGATGCAGTGACATCTCGCTCTACGCGCTGCGGTTACGCATTCGAGAAGGTCACGGCTGCCGTGAGATGTCGTTTGCAAATAGGAAAAGACGCAGGATTCGTCCGTCGCATGGACCGGCCAGGTCCCCTTCCCCAGAAGGGGCCTGCTGCCCCCGCTCAGCTGTCCGTGGCCCGGGGACCAAGACCTGGCCCTGTCAGCCCACCTCAGACCACCCGGGAAAGGCCATTTCAACTCAACTCATCCACGGCGTCATCCCATTGCCTCTCCCCCAGCCCCTCTCCTCGTGGTCAATCTACACTGCTGGTGAGCCCGTGCCGTGCCTCAGTTTCCCCTTCTGCCACACTGCTCCCTCCCCACCCCCTCCGGGGGGGCCCTCCCCAGTCAACGTCCCCCCCCACCCAGGCTGAAGCTCCGAGTGGCCCCAGACCGGCAGCCAGCGTTGCCGGGTCCGTGGCAGAGATGCAGGCTCCCCGGCCCCGCGGAGGAGACCCTCAGCTGGACGCCAGCTCCGTCTCGGGTTCGTGATTCAGCCCGGGACCCCCGCAGGGGCCCGCTGAGGGGACAGCCTGGCGCGGAGTGAACGTGACTACTGCAGTCAGTTTGGAGCAGAGGGCGGTGTCCACTGCGTTCTGGGGAGAATAACTTCCTGCCGTCAGCGCCGCAGACTCGAGCTCTCGTCCCCAGATGCCGGGATTTGCGCCGGGAACCCATTTCAGTCCCACCGACGCAGGAACGGCAAGGAGGGGGGCTCCGGCAAAGACATCAGGAGCATCCCCCCGTCTCTGGGCCCGGGCTGTGCGCCAGCCAACTCGGGAAAGGCACCGGCCACCAGGCCTGGAGAAGGACCACCAAGCCCGCTCGCCGACACCCTGAAGCACCGCCTCGCGCCCACTTCACGGCCTTTCATCGGCACCGTCCGCGAGCTGTCAAGACAGCCATGCCCGGTGGACGCCTTCCCTCCAGCTTCCTGAAAGGTCACAGTCTGCTATTGCTCTGAAAGTAAAGCTTTTAGCCCTGGCATGCAGTAGGCACTCAATAGATGCCCTTGGATGAACATAATATTGTGCATCTGACACCAGGTGGGGAGGGCCCACCACGGGGCATCTGTTGGGCTGGAAAGCTGAGAGGCCCCTCGTGGCCATCCTTAGCCACCGCGTGGCCCCCAGCCATGGAAGCCACAGATAGGCGCCGCGGCCTCTGCGGTCACTGGTCACCCAGAAGAGGGAGGGGACGCGTGGGGGTCTGGGGGTGCTAAGGCAGACTGCAAAAGGGTAAGAGAGGGAGAGACAGACCAGGGAGAAAACAGCCCTCTAGGTCTCCCAGAGACACTCGCGGTCCAGGGAGCAGAGAGTCGAGAGAGACGGGAAGAGCTTCCAGGAGCAGCTGCCCCACGAGTGGAGAGGGAGACCCAGGCGGGCTCGGGGGGGGGGGGGGGGGGGGGGGCGGTCCACCTGCTGCCCGGACCCAGCACAGCCTACACGCACAGCCCCCACGGGCGATGCGGTCGGTGAGGCACGGCTTCCACGGACCCAGCCACACGGCCACAACGTGACAGATAGGACCCCTCGGGCTCCCGTGGCTGACGGTGCCAGGTCTGACCTCCTCACCTGTAAACCGGGGATCATCGAGTGGGGGGCGCCCCCCGTGGGGCCCGGGGTGGGAACGCGTCCCGCCCTCCGCACAGACCCCGGCCTCTCCGTCATCAGCCCCGAGCGGTCAGCCACGGCGCTGGCCCCATCACGCCACAAGGCCGGTCGGTGCCTGCGGATTCTGACAGGGCTCCCGTGTCTCACCAACTCCCCCCGGCCTCTCCCTGACAAGGCTGAGACCACCTAAGTCTCCGTCCGAAACTGAAGGGACCCAGCAAGGTGGGGCAGGCCTGACTCGCTCCCCTCAAGAAATAAGTACACCCCCCATGGCTCGGGCCCCATCCGCCTGAGGAAGAAGCCGGGACAGGGGAGGCACCACCTCCTGGCCGCCGTGGCCCCGTCCCAGAGGCGTCTATGTTTCATCTGCTGGAAGGACCTGATGTCTGTCCTCCTGTGGCTGCCCAGGGAGGCGAGGGGGGCCGTCTCCGAGGCGGACAGGAGGGTTGGGAGACAGAAGTGTGGGCAAAGGGAAGGGGCTGCAGGGTGGGACCCGTGGCCCAGGGGCGGGCTGGATGCCGCTCCGACACAAGGATGGGGCGGCAGGGGGTCATCTGGGCGCCTTCTGCTCCCCAGCCCGCGGTTGGTCACCCTGCACGATCAGCCTCCGGCAGCCCCTCTTCCCTCCCGTCCGTTCCCTTCGTCCCACCATCAGCCCACGGGAGGCCACCGCCGCCTGCACCCGTCCCACGCAGACGTGCCCTCGCCTACTCCAGGCCGGGCTGCGGGGACCCCGCCTCCCCAGTGGCAGATTTATCGGCAGGATCACGGGTCTTATAAAACCGAGGAGAAACAGGGGGGCCCGGGCCCCACCAGTAACTGCATCTCAGATTAACGAGAGGGGCCGAGGGAACCGCGTCTGCCATTTATGTCACTGTCACAGGGCAAAGAAAAGACTTACAGCCCCAAAGCCAATGCTCGGGTTTGACCCATTTATTCCATATTTATGAACAGGGCTGGTGTGCCTGGCACAGAAGTCCTTCCAGGATCGGCATATAAATCTCTGTCCCCGGGAGGGCCCGGGCCACACTGGCACCCTAGCAGCCCCAGTGACCAGAGGGAGGGGAGAGCCACCGAGACGCGTCCCATCTCCCAGGAGACAGGGGCCTCCTATCCTGCTTCCTTCCGCCCATTTGCAAGAGGCAGAGCGCAGAGGCACCCTTCCTCCATCCTGGGAGCCCCAGCCCGAGGCATCAGCTTGAGCAGAAGCCAAACCTCACCACAGAAGTGGCGCAGACGCTACGGCTGTTCCAAGACAACACAGACAAAAAGAGGAAACAGACGTTTCTCCTCTGCTGGAAAACACTCCCGGGCTCCCCAGGGCCCCGGGCTTGCCTGGTCTGGCCTGTCCCAAGTCACACAGTCCCTTACGACGCGGCCTGACCATTCTCGAATCCAGAGGTCTGACGCTCGAGGCTGAGGGCAGATTGAGAGCAAATACGATTAAGAGGGTGCTTATCGCGATGGGCACCGAGTGACGTATAAAAGAGTTGAATCGCTGTATCGCACACCTGAAACTAACCCAACGCCGCACACTATCGACTCTGGCGCTACAATTAAAAACTTAATTTCAAAAAAAGAGCAAATGCGAGTTGCCTGGCCTACACAGTGTTTTGTTGTTATTTTTCAGTTTACTTGTTTGAGAGAGAGAACACGCACAGCATGAACAGGGAAGGGGCAGGGAGGGGGAGAGGGAGAGAGAGAGAGAGAGAGAGAGAGAGAGAGAGAGAGAATCCCAAGCAGGCCCCTCACTGTCAGCACAGAGCCCGACCTGAGGCTCAATCCCACGGACCCTGGGATCATGACCTGAGCCGAAATCAAGAGTCAGGCACTCAACTGACTAAGCCACCCAGGCACCCCTTGGTGTTGTTTCTCACGCACCCTGAGATTTAAAAATCAGGCAATTTCACATAAATCCCGATTTTCAGCTTATCGTCAAAAATCGGCTCTTGGCAATACGAGGCCATCTGGCCAAAGGTCAGCTGGAACGGACACGCGTGAGCTCTGTAAGTCGGCCACGGGCCTCAGCACTCCCTGTCGCCTCTTACGGACGCTGAGGTCAGGCGTGAGCCACCATTCACCATCAGGTTTACGCTCCTGTTTTCCATAGAGAAGAGAAACGTCTCTACTCACTCAGCAAACATGAGGAGATACGGGGTCCCATGACCTTTCCCCAATCCTTCATTCACTTAAGACCCTGGAAGGTGCTGCTGGGGCGCCTGGGTGGCTCAGTCAGTTTAGCATCCAGCTTTGGCCCAGGTCACGATCTCACGGTTCGTGAGTTCGAGCCTCGCGTCAGGCTCCAAGCTGACAGTGCAGAACCTGCTTGGGCTTCTCTCTCTCTTCTTCTCTCTGCCCCTCCCCCACTCTCTCGCTCTCAAAATAAATAAACCATAAAATAAAATAAAATAAAATAAAATAAAATAAAATAAAATAAAATAGACCCGGGAAGGTGCTAAGACACCTGTTTCAAAGACTCTGAGGGCGCGGTGCTCACTCTTACCCCTGTGCCTTTCACCTGCTGCTCTCTCTGCCCAGGACACCCTCACCTCTGTCCCTGTTCAGCCGAGGGGCCGCTCCTTACCCTCACTTTCGAGGGCCTCTGCTGCATGGGAGCTCACAGGCACAGGGCCAGCACGTGGCGTCAGAACCACGTACGTGCGCTGGTCCCTACAATGGCAAGGAGGTCCCGGTGCCCAGCACGAACACCACAAAGTCAAAGGCGTGGCAGCCAGGACCAGAGATGCGGGACACAGGCACCCCCAGCCCTCTAGGGCTTGTCCGGGGATACCCCCTCCCTAAATAACCCTCCCTCGGAGTCAGAACCCTCTCTCCTCTAGGGCCCCCCGCCGCGCCACCAGGAAGGGTTTCGTGAGCCCACCCACGGTGCCCCCACCAAGGCAGCGGCACGAGCGAGGGCACGTGCACCTGTATCAGGTGCTCAGCAAACACCCCAAAGCAGGACTTATTTCTTTTAATCTTTTTAATGTTTATTTATGAGAACGAGAGAGAGAGAGAGAGAGAGAGAGAGAGAGAGACAGCGTGAGTGGCTGAGGGGCGGAGAGAGAGGGAGACACAGAACCCGAAGCAGGCTCCAAGCTCCGAGCCGTCAGCACAGAGCCCGACGCCGGGCTCGAACCCACGAACCGTGAGATCATGACCTGAGCCGAAGTTGAACGCTTAACCGCCTGAGCCGCCCAGGTGCCCCAAAGTAGGACTTATTTTTAAATAAAAAACCTTAATTAATTAATTTTTACATAAACCTACAGGCCTCTATTTTGCCCCAGTCTTCACCACTGTGCCCCTCCTGCCTCAGCACATTCGTGCCCCCTGCCTGGAATTTATGTGAGTTTGAGCCTCTCGGTCTAGAAAATTCCCAACAGCACTTCAGTTTCTCTTTGCAGTGAAACGGCTCCAGGCCAGCAAGCCTTGGTTTTCCGCATCTGTTAGATGGGCAAGCCGGCCGGGCAGCTGTGGCCACACAACACTGAAGGCAAAGCCCGTCCGAGGACCAAACGTCGCCACCCTTCAACGACCCAGCCGGTGAGAACCAAAGCTCGGGCCCGAGTGTGGCGGGGGGGAGGGGGGAGGGAGCACTTAGTCTAACAACAAACTCGCTCCCCGGATCCCGTGTGGCTTGGCCAACAGGAAAGTGGGTCCGTGCCGCCGAAGCATACTTCCCAGAAGGCAAGAGAGGAGGAAAGGGACGTGGGCTGGGAACCCGTCTGGGGGACCTGACCGCAAAGTGGGGGTGTCGCAGAGGGCACCAGGCCCCCACTGCCGATGGCTGAGCGCGATGACTCAGGACCCTGTCCTGGGCGGCCCGGGGAAGGGAAGACGCCGCGTCAGGGAGCACCCGCTGGAGAGAGAGCTTCCGGACCCTCCTCTCGTCCCAGCCCCCACTACTCCCGGGTGCCCCAGGCCAGAGGCCCCAGGGAGGCGACGGCTCCGCCTGCTCCCAGCTGCACCCAACGGCCACACCCCCGAAGGCCTCCGCACGCACGTCCGGCCTGGAGCCCTCCTAGGGCAGCGCCAGCCGACCTCCTCCGGGAGCCACGTGCTCCCAGCACCTGCCCTCGGCCGGCTGTCGACGGCCCAGCAGGCAAACAAATCCATGCCGTCCCTCCGTTTCCCACACGATCACCTCGGAGCCCCCTTTCATACGTGTCCTACTGACCCCCACCGTCTTTACCATTATTTGCTGAACACGCCTTCAAACCGACTCCTCGTCTCTCTAACTCAGAGGTATTTTCCGTACCGGACCGGGCGGTACGGATCGTAGGCCTTGCGGTTTCTGTCGTGACTGCTCCCCTCTGCTGCTGCTAACAGGCGAGCTGCCACGGTAACAGGGAAACGGGCGGACGTGGCTGTGTGTCGATAAAACTTTACTCGCAGAGAGAGGTGGTGGGCCGGACTTAGCCTGCAAGCCATAGCTTGCCGAACCGTGCTTTAAGGTAAGTGATCCTTCGGTCTCCTCCCGAGCAGTCACGTCTGACAGACTGGCTGCCTTTTGCTTTCAGATACGCAGAACGGTAAACACAAAAGAACTGTAATCGGTTTTTAAACGTGCTGTGTGTGAACCAGCCCGAGTCACCCGGAGAACCCCGTCCTTGCTCTAGGGATGTGGCCCTTTTCACCACAGGGATCACGATTCACCAAGCCAGGAGTTCTAGAATTTTCCAGGCTAAGAAAGGGAAGCGGTCTTTCTCCTGGCGCTCCTCTCTGCCGCTGGGGCGGGCCGAACACCCCCAGACAGGGTCTCCCAGCCGCCCCCGAGGGGGCCCGAGCCCGCCGCGCCGACGGTCACACGCCCCCCCCCTGCCAACGGCTGCAGGGCACGCCGGGAACCAGCCCCCAGAGCCAACCCCTCCCGCCTCTCACCTGGCTCTTGCCGCGGCGCCGGTAGCTCCTCCTCACCAGGCTCTTGTAGTTCTCGTTCTTCTTGGTCAGGTAGTAATAGAGGACACACTCGGCCACGGTCTGTGGGACACAGAGGGAACACCGCGTACAGCGCGAGTGGTCAGAGCAGGCGGCCAGGAGCCAGAGGCCTGGGTTCAAATCCTGCCTCTTCCGCATCCGGCCGCTCACCTCACCTTCTCGGCGGCGTGAAGGGGATGCTGAGCGCGTGTCTGAGAGCGGCCGCGAGGACAGAGCCCTCAGGACGGCGCCCGGCACACGGTACACACCGCGGGCGTGTTACCCGTCCTGCCGACCGCCGCCGTCGAGGACGGGGACAACAAGGGGTCGCCTGCTTCCCCAGGCCCTCCGACTCCCAGCTGCATAAACTCAAAGTGTGCCCGGGTCGGGCCTGGGTCTCCCGTCTCTCAGCCCAGCTCCTTCTTCCCCAACCCCCGGGGCCCCGAGTGCCCTGTGCTGAGCCTCGTGACCCAGCCGGACTGTAAGGTCCCCACGCGACCCTTCGCCTCTTGGGACGTTTATGAGTGTCTCTGCCTTGGTCTTTTCCACACCACTCTGGGTCTGAACCCTGGTGCCACCTGCTGATTAAGCGACTGGCCCGCCCCGAACTCCACCACCTCTTGCCCAAATGGGACCCGTAAGACGACGGGTCCTCAAAGCAAACAGAATCAGCACGGCCGTGCCTGCCACCTGTGACCACAGGCCAGCTCCAGGTGACAGCTGGCTGACGCTGGCAGCCGTGACGGACAGGACGTCAGATGTCGCCGTGGTGCTCAGAGCGGGAGCCAAGACTGGGAGCCTCTGGAGGCCGTTCCGTGAGGTGAGGGCCGCTGGGTGCCGAGGCAGGCTGGGCCTCAAGCCCCAGGGCCTCTGCCCCCTCCCAGAATACACGTGGGCAGAGGCTACTGCCCTGGTAAACCTGGCCCCCCAACGGGGGCCCGCGCGAGCGTGGAGGAAACCACTGAATCATCAGATGCCAGTATTTGCAAGTCGGGCGACGGGGGTGCCCGACGTGCCCTTGAACGGTTCAGGGGCGCGCCTTCCGCGCCGGACGACAGGGAGCCGGCCCTAAGCAGCAGCTGCCCCCGCAGACGGGCACAGGCTGGCCGGCCCACCGAGCCCCCGGCCGGCCATCGGCCTCGCTCAGAACACGCCTCTCCCCAAAGGCACGGAGCACAGTTGGCAATCCCTGCTTCAGACCCTTCTGGAAGCTCTACTGAAGTCCCGTCCTGAGCTGCCTCTCAGCCAAAATACACCCTAAGGTCTACTCTCCAGTGTAGAGACTCTGATTCCCCGGTTCCCAAGCAATTCTGTTCAGTGACCGGCTTCTGAAACCCTCACCTCCATCCCCGAGGAGCCCTGACCTAGAGCCCCCCGGACTGTCCACACCCCCAGCACAGAGCCGTCACGAACTCAGAGGAAGGCTGTTTACAGGGCTTGCTTCCCCGCGCGCGTTTTTCAGGCACAGAGAGATTTCATCTCCCCGCGTTGCCTCGTCTGCCTCCTCCTATGGCTATCAGCTCATTAAGGGCAGACACTGGGAACAACTGTTCAACTTTAAAATAGCTGCGTGGCTCCTGCCCAGACGGCCCTCCCTCGACTGAAAAGCATGAGGCCTCCAGCAGCTGGGCATGTTGTAGGGCTGGGCGTGGGCAGGTGCCCCCGCCTCTGAAGAACCTGATTCAAGGGAGTGCGGCGTAAGACCCCCCCGGGGACAGCAGCCCAGAAGTGAGCCTTGCTGGACGCCCTTCCCGCTCCGCCCGACGGCACAGGGTCTCATCCAGACCCCGCCCAGCTTCTCCGGGCTCTGCCCAGCCCAGCGAAGGGTGCAGAGTGGCAGCCGGGAGTGAAAAGGGGCCCTGCCTTGGGCTGGCTTTGGGGGCGAGCTCGGGTTTGAGCAGCAGCTCTACGGAATGTTCGTCCCGGCGGGATGAGGTCTTACTGGCCACACGCCTGGCTGGCATCCGGGGTGTCGGAAAGCACAGAGTGGCCCTCGGAGGGCCCAACCCCCTGGAAGAACGCCACCCGCGCCTATAAAGCCGTAACTGGGGCGCCAGGCACAGCATGGCTTCCAGAACCTGTGCCCAATCCGCAGGGACGCTCGCTGCCACGTCCGAGGCGCTTGGCCGGGGAGGCCAGTGTGCACAGCTCTCCAGGGTTTCTGGGCCTGGTGCTCCGCCCCCTGGGCCAGCAGGGGCGGGGCCTGCGGCTGCTTCTCAGAGGAGGGAGCAGGAGGAGTGAGGGGGGGAAGGAGGGGAGGAGGGACAGACAGAGCAAGGGGCAAGCTCTGCGGGCAGGGAGGGAGGGCCCTGGGCGCCAGGGCAAGGGGCCGCCCACCGGAGCGGACCCCGGAGAGGCGCGGAGCGGGCAGGGCGGCCGGGCCGGCGTCTGGGCGTGGGGGCAGCGACTCACCTTCCTCTCCAGGAACGATGCGATCAGGCCGAAGTTCTTGGGGTGCTGCATGAACCTGCGGAAGGAGAAGGGCGGGCGTGAGGCCCGGCCGCGGGGGGCTTCCCGGCTGGGCGGGCGCCGAGCACACGGGAGCCTGCCATGTCCGCGGGCCCGGCTGGGCGGGCGACGCCCCACTCGGAGCAATTAAGCCCAGGGGGGTGTGGGAAGGGCGGGCGGGCGAGGGTGAGAGAGGGCGTTCCTTGGAGTGAGTCACTGGTTTTAGCGCCTTTGAAAATATATTTGTTTGTCCTGCTGGAGGCGGCTTCCAGGAAAAATGAGGACACTGCACGCAGCTCTTTGGTGGGGTTCCCCCCCTGGTAAAAAAATGCCTTTGTTTCTATCTCCGGCCGGGTCTGGGAAGCTGGGCCTCGCCCGGCCCACGCGGGCCCTCGCAGCCAGGCCACAGGTCAGGCCGAGAACCGCCAGCCTCCCCGGGAGAGCGGGGAGCTGGGGCTCTGCGTGCCCGCGGGGAGGCGGCAAGAAAGGGCTCGCGCCGGAGGGGGTGCGGGGTGCTGGCACCCCACCAACGGGCTTCCCGCGAAGGCAGCAGAATTACTGGGAAAGACTCGGCAAGGCTGAAATGTCAGGGCCACGGGGGCAGGCGGGCAGCGGGGGGCGGAGATGTGGGTCATGGCCGCGGGGGCCCCAGGGATGCCGGGGGGGGGGGGGTCCCTGGCCCCGGCCCAGCCTCGGCCTGCCGGTCCCCACGATGCGCCACTAGCCGCGCAGCCTCCTCCGGGGAGAGAAGGAGCCGCTGGCGAGGCGGGGGCCCCGGGTCCCACAAGGGAGCCCGGGCCAGCGCCTGGTGCTCTCCCGCCCGGCCCTCCAGATGGCTGGGCGGGAGGCCAGCGGGCCCCTCCCCTGCTCCCCAACCAGACACCGGAGAATCCGGAACGGCCTCTTCTCTCTTCCAGGAGGAAGCCAAGAGTCAGAGTGGCAGGCTTCCCCGCCTGGGATCCTGCCTCAGGCAGCTCGCAAAGCTGGAGCCGGCCTAACGCCCTTCTCTTCCAGACAGAGTCCCCTTCCCCTCCCTCTCCCTGCCCCAGTGACACTTCCTTCCCGCCTAGAGCCCTTCCTCGGAGTTTCTCCTAGGAGAGACGGAGTCCCAGGAGATCAGGTGTCGATCCCGGGGACCCCCAGCTCACCTCTCCCACCGCCCTCCAACCTGCACCTGTATCCATATCTTCCGCCAACGATCACCGAGAACTTCCTGCACACTGGGCACCTCTCGGCAGCTAAACAAGGGAGGCGCCGTTGCTATAGCCACTTTGCAGATGTGGAAACCGAGACTCAGAGAAGCGGCGCGGCTGCTGGGGGTGACAAAGCCTGTCAGCGGTGGGGCTCTAGGCCACTGCGCGTGACTTCCGGAGGCCCGAGAGCCATCAGTCCTGCACTGACAACCTTGACCGCGACCACTCTCCCGGAAGGACACGTGGCACCAAGCTGAGGCTCAGCAGACAGCAGCCCAGCCCGGGTGCCCCACTCTTCTGAATCAACAATGAAACCATTAGGTGAGATGAGCAAACGTGAACTCTCCAGAAAGAATGAAACACAGAAAACACCCAGAAGCACCTCTCTTTTGTTTGTTCGTTTTAAAGAAAGCGTAAATAAATAAGCACATCAAACGTGCCAGGGGAATTTAAACACCTAACGCGGCGTAGGTGCTAGCATCCGTGCCTGTGGTCCGTCACTGGTTTAAAATGAGACGACAGGGTACCCGCGGGACCTGACTGTGGCACAACCACATCTGTGGTTGTGAGGACTTAGAAACGAGCCACCGAGTCACGGGGTTTTCTGCCTCTGAGCGCTCAACCCCAAACGCCCCTGGGCCCTGCTCCCCGCGGTGCTGAGGCTGTGCTAGGCACTCGGGCCCTCCTTCAACCGTCCCTCTAGTTTCACGGATGTTTTAGAATTTCCATCATCAAAAGCTAGTCCAGAAAATACAGTCTCCCGCCACGACCCTCATCAGTCGCTCCTCCTGCACCTCCCCATTCTGGTGCGGCCACATCACCCCTGCATTGCCCACCACCCAGAATCATCCCTGCCCAGGGGCCCCCCAGGCACTTTGGGCCACCTGACCCCGCAAAGGGCAGAGACAGCCCCAGGCCCCGGCCAGCCCCATGGCAGGTGGCTGCAGAACGTGGTCGCGTCCCCTGGCCACGAGGCCTTCTCCGGAGGCAGAATCTGTTTCCGACACCCCCTTCTGGCCAAGCGTGGAGCCCTCCGCCCGTGCCTGAGTTTCCCGCCCGCCCACCTCACGGGGGTCTCTGCCCGGCACGTGGGTCCATGGGATACAACTTCTGAGTTTAGTTGAGGGGACGAGGATTTTATCCACCTACCAGCTCCTCACCCGTCTCCCCCAAACACTCGGGTCATTCTGTTCTTTTCGTTGTAGAAACCCCAGGCCTCATCTCTTGGCACTCACCTCCTGCCTCTGCTCTCCAAAGCTCTCCGGCTCCCTGGCCCCCTCCCGCTCCCCAACGAGCCTCTTCACTGCAGCTGAGCCCTTGCCCTGGAGCTGGGGGAGTCTGAGTCCCTCTGTCCACCTTCCGTCCTCCACCGTTTGTGAGCTGTGTGGCCCTCCTTAAGTGTCTTACCCTCTCTGAGCCTCTGTTTCCTAACCTGTGTAATGAGGATGGCCTGATGATGCTCTTACGAGGCATAAGAGGGACAAACACACAAAACCCCTGAAAACACATCTGCACGGTGTCTGGGAAGGAACACGTGCTCAACGAACAGCCGCTTTCAAAATGACACCAAAGGGCCATCGGCCAGCCACACACCCCTACCCTCCGGCCCAACCTCCGAGATCCTCTGGCCTCGTCCTCCCCACCCACAGAGCCCCGTTTCACATAAGGCTGCCCTGGACACTTTGCACCGGGCTGAAGAGCGTCCCCTGAATTTCACGTCCACCCAGACCCTCCCAATGTGACCGGATTTGGAAAGGAGTTCTCTAAGGAAGCAACCAGTTCAGACGGGTCACACGGGAGTAGGGTGGGCCCTGTATCCGACACGGCTGGGGTCTTTACAGAAAAGGCAGACACAGACAGACACACGGGAAAGACCACGTGAAGACAGAGGCAGAGCGGGAGCGCTGTGCGCACAAGCCACGGGAGGAGGAAGGTGGCCGGGAGCCCCCGAGGCCGGGGGAGGGGCAGGGGGCCCCCTCCCTCAGAGCCTCCGGGAGGAGCCAACCCTGATCAAGGACGCCTTGATCTTGGACTTGTGGCCTCCGGCGCTGGAGTGGGGACAAACTTCCTGTTGCCGCCAGCTACCCGGCCCGTGGTCCCTTGTCACAGCGGCCCCAGGGAGCCCGTCCGCGCCTCACCAGGTAGCGCTTCCCGGGACAGGAGAGGGAAGGGGGGGTCCGCGGAGGCCCACAGATGGCCAGGGGCCACTCACTTCTCCCGGAAGGTCTCCTTCTCCTGCTCGCTCCACATGTTCATGACCTGGCGGTCCTTGTACACCTTCATGGGGTCGTCCATGAGCCCGTTCATGTTGATGAACTTGATGCGCTGCTGGTCAGCGTCGTAGAGCATCGGCGGGATCACGGCCAGCTGGCGCATCTGCTTCTCCAGGTTCTGGAGGGAGGACAGGGCAGGGGGGCCCGGCTCAGAGGGCTCCAGGGGGCGGCCCGGGGACAGGGCGGGGGAGGGGCGGGAGGGGCCCTGCCAGCGAGGGGGGCCCGGGGGGGGGGGCGCCCGGGGGGGGGCCCCCCCGCGGGGGGGCGGGGCCCCCCAGGTGAAGGTGCCAGCGTCCCCAGCAAGAGCGGGGGAAGGCGGAGCCAGAGACAGAGGGAAGGATGAGTTAAAAATAATAACAGGCCATGCCGGCGGAGGGAGAATTTAAAGGCAGCCCCGGACAGGTTTATGGTGGACGGGGCTGTAAATTAAATGTGGAGCACAGCAGCCGCCTTATCTGCAGCGAGAAGGGGGCAATGAATCTTCTCTTTGGAAATGCGACTGCCGTAACACACGACAGGAAAGATGTTCAGCCAGCTGGGCCAAACCAGCTCAGGAGACGGGCCTGGCCATCCAGGCTCCGAGGGCACACGGGACAGGGAAAGGGGCCGGGGCGGGGCCACGGACCCACCCCCTGCCCGCCACCCTCCCCAGCCCTGGCATCGGCTTGGGATCCAGCCCGCCAGCCCCGTGCGGGCAGCAGTCGGGCGGGCTCGCTCATGATGCATCGGGATGGCTGTTAAGAGGCTCCGAGCCACCACTCCACTGGGCTCATTTCCCCAAATCTCTGCAGCCAGCCCATTACTGGCGATTAATTACCCGTCTGAGGAGGCAGGCGAGGGCCCAGCACGGCCAAGGTCAGCGAGTTCAAAGGACCCGCTGCCCGGCATCCCACAGCCAACCTCTCCTTCAACATCTGGAATCCCAGCAGGGGCACACAGCCCTGCGCCCGGCTCAGGAGGACCCCCCCCCCCCCCGGAGGCCGGAGGCTGCCAGCACTTGGCACCCGTCGTCCTCCCAGAGGGGCACTGATGGCGGACCACGGCATGGTCACTGCACGCTGTGACTGTGGAAAGCTTCCCGAAGGATAGGGCGTCTCTCCTCCCACCCGGCCCCCTCCTTCCCGCCCTCCCAGGGAGTCTCTGCCCTGAATTCCCCCTCTGACCACCCACCCCAAAGGCCACCCCCTCAACAGCCTCAGGAGGCCGGTGGCCAGGACCTGGGGAAGCAGGCCTCCGGGCTGGGGGCTGGGGACGGGAACACTGCATCAAACTGCGATGCCCCTCACCCTTGGCCTTCAAGCGGGAAACACTGGGGAGAGGGCCCCCCGCCCTCCTCTTGCTTCCGGGGCAAAGTGAACCCAGGTCCGCACCCCTGCGGGATGTGCACACGGCCACAGATAGCATCCGCGGGACGGGAGCCACAGCAAGCCCGCAGGCGTGACTGTGGACAAAGGCTCTCCGAGTTCTGCTTTCTGAGGACCGAATGGCGTCCGAAATAGGGACGTACCATGCGAAGGTACTTTTGTCATTTTTTCTTTAAGTTTTATTTATTCACTTAGAGACACAAAGAAAGAGCAGGGGCAGGGGAGAGGCAGAGAGAGGGGGAGGGCAGCGCGGAGCCCGACGCAGGAGCTCAAACTCTCAAACCGTGACACCACGACCCGAGCCGAAGTTGGACGCTCCACCGAATGAGCCACTCCGGAGCCCCGCCCCCGCCCGCCACATGAAGTTTTAAAAGGAAGGTCTCTCTTCGTGGCCAGACAGTCTGAATTAACCCGCATCAGAATCATGTGGGTAACTTGGTAAAAGCTCAGAGTCCTGGGCTCCACCCCAGATCAGCTAAATCAGAGCCTCTGGGGGTAGGGCCTAGACATCTACAGTTTACATGGGGCGCCAGTCCCCCAGGACTCCTAAGTCTATGGCACAGGAGAATCGGCAGCCAGGGCAGAGCTGCCCAGAAGCCACCTGCCCCGTCCAGCGTGGGAGCGACCAACCCACGGAGCTGCCCGGCCCCGAACGTGTGGCGCATGTGACCAAGGAACTGGAGGTTCAGCTCTGTTTCCTTTTAGTTAACTTCGATGTAAACAGCCACGTGCCGCTGGTGGCTGCCACAATGAACCGCAGCCACGCTCCTGGATCCAAGTCCCCCAGGGAAGATGAACGCACTCCCCTCCTTCCACGACACGCCCTCGTGTCCACCGTGTTGTCGGGAACAAGCAGGGTGGGGGCCTGGCACGTTAGAAGCTTGGCCCCCAAGACCCGGAAGGGACCAGGTGGCTACCAACAACACTTCCCCAGGGCAAATGCCTCGTCTCCCTGCTTCCTGACCATCTCTGGGCCCCCAGACCACGGCTGGGGTCACTCAGGCTGAGTTCGGGTTGTCCAGCCCCCCGTCTTCCCCCCAGGGGACAAGGAGAGCGTGCTCACGCTGGCAGGGCTGGGGGTCCGGCCTGGTGGCCGGTCAGCGTGCTGGGAACTGTCCACCTGCCCCCAGCCTGGGCACTGAGAGGCTGGCCTAGAAACCACAGTTTTCAGGCACCCCTGCCTCTGGCTTCCGGTTGGGCTCAGCCTGTGGGAGGCACCGGGAGGCGCGAGAGGCAGGGGTACTCGTCCCCCAGCCCCCCTCCGCTGTGGCCCTCCCGGCCACGTCCTGCCAGATGGCCACAGCCCAGCGACACGCCTTTCTCTGCTCGACCTTCAGGCGGGAGGCAGGCGATGGACAGCCACTCCCGCCGGGCCTCAATGCCCTGCGCCGGTTCTGCCCACGCTTCAGGGACAAGCCCCTCGATTTCAGCCACTGGGTGAGCTCTGCTTCCCGCCAGGACGCTCCCACGCGTGGGGGGCGGGGGAGTGAAGCCGAGGCCAGGGTCACGGCCACGCTCTTACCTCCTGCTCGGAGAGGCCATCGATGATCTCGGACACCTCGTGCTCGCTGCGGGCAGCCGACATGGAAAGCCCGCTGCCCCGCTGGCCCACCCTGCTGGAGACCAAAGGGACACCCTCAGGACCAGGCCGGCGGCAGCGGGGGCCCGGCTGGCACCACGGCGCGGACCGAGCCCACAACTTCCCCGGGCGCAGGGCAGAGTGTAGGCGGCAGGGAGGGAGGCGGAAAGGGGCCAGGCCTCCCACGCCCACAGGGACCGCCCCAGGCTGGGGGCGTCCGGGAGCCCCAGCCCTGACCCAGGAATACCCGAGGCGCTCAGTCCCGCCCTCTCCTCAGATGCCCCCGAAGCCCAGCCCACAGACCCATGTGTGTGGACCTTTGCCTCAGTTCCCTCCCTTGTCACACCCGGCTCTCAGACCTGGGGGGAGGCACCGGTGAGACGTGAACGCGAGCGTCCAGGCGGCCCGGAAGGGGCACTGTCACTGCCCGCTGCCCGTCACCTCTCTGCGTAACAGCAAAGCACAGCCACACGCCCCCAGGCAACCTACTGTGTGCCGGGCCCTCCCACGCAGCCCTCCCGACCGCCAGGGCAGACCGGCAAGCACCCTGATCTGGCCGCAAAGCCAGGCGGGCGGTCCCCTGGCCTTTGATCCGCACCCAGCATCTCAGGCTCTGCTGCCCTCAGGGGCCGCGCGGCCCACGTGAAGGAACACGGCTGGGTGGTACCAGCCCGTGGCACGCGGGAAGGACAGCTTGCTCCGCCAAAACGTGTCTCAGTTTCTAATCGGCACTAAGGCCAAGCAGGCTCCGAGCGACGCATCCAGGGGCCCGATACGGCCCCTGCATCGCCGGTTTGAGCCCTTGCTGCGCTCGCTGTTTCACACCAGCCCGGGCTCTTCCTGACCGAGGCCCCTGAGGTATCTTGAAGGAACGGAGGCGGTGGGCGGGGTGGGGGGGAGGAGGGTCGGGCTCCAGCCCCGGCTCACCTCTGCATGCGCTCCTGCAGCTCGCGCTGCTTGCGGATCTCGGGGAACTGCTTCTCGTAGTACTCGCGCACCTTGCTCTCCTTGGCCCGCCGCCGGGGGTTGCTCTCGATGCGCTCCACCTTCTTCTCCCAGGCCTCCATGAGCTGGTCATAGCGCTGGCAGAACTTCTGCTCCTGGGGGAGCACAGCGCGGGAGCACCGCTGAGCAGCTGATCCTCCCCTAGGCGCCAGGCCCCGGCTCCCGGCTCCATGCTCCCCGCCGGCGCTGCACGCGGGCACGCACGCTCACGCGGGCACACGGAGACGGGCTGAGATACAGACACACACAGTCACGCACAGGAGCACGCACGGCAAGAGCACACGAAGACCCGGGCAGACCCTAACCCCAAGAAAACGCACAGGCTTCCCTGAGCGCCTGGCTGCCTCCTTCCCTGGGGGATGGGCCACCGGCCTGGCCTCCTTCTAGAAATGCCTCGTCCGATGTAAAAGCCACCAGCTACAAGCGGCTAACTTCAAATCACATTACGTAGCACTTAAAATTCCGACCCCGGTCCCCCAGACACGTTCGTCATGTGGCAAAGGGCTACAGCACACGCAGGGACCACTCCCACCACGGAAGGAAGTTACGTGGGACCGTGAGGCTCTGGGGGTGTCTGTCAGGTTTGGGGCGGCCCCTAGAAAGCATCTCCTTTCTAGAAAGTTCCCCATTCCCTGGCCTCAAGCTCAGCCGTGGTCCCGGGTCCAGGGAGTCATCGTGAAAGTCCCGAGCAGCATCCACGGAGGGACCTCCGCCGTCTCTCCTAGACAAGGAAGTCCCTCTCTGCGTCTACCCACAGTGCCGCTCGCCGCGTGTCCTCAGAGAAAAGACCCCTGCCCAGGCAGGAGCATAGCTTCCCGGCTTCCACATCTCCAAGGTGACCTGGGTCTCGAGCAGGGGGGCAGCGATAAGCTGCCCGTAAGACCCCAACCTCCCGGTCTCTAACAGCTGTGCGGGACAGATGGCACGGTCCAGGAGTCTCGCCTGAACGCCCTCTCGATGCCTCCCTCGTCCTCGTGACCGGACACCTCGCCGCACCCCGTATTCCAGCCCGACTCGGGCAACCCGCGACCTTGGTCTTTGGCAGACCCGGCAGCACGGGAGCCCCTGGGCGGTGGTCAGGCCGGCTTCGAGGGGGGAGAGCCTGCCCCCCCCCCCCCGGGGCCCCACGACCCCGCTGGAGAGGACGACGCGGTCCTGGCGGCAGACAACGGCCACGCCGCTTGCGGCGCTGTGGTGCGGGCAGCCCCCGCTGGGCACGGGGACCCACGCCTCCTGCCGGAGAGCCACGCCTCCTGCCGCAGAGCCTGTCCTCAGTCTGACGGAGCGGGGAGGAGGCGCAGCGGAGACCCAACCAGCAGAGGAAGACCACGCAGTTACCGGGAAAGACGGGCAGGGTCTGGGCCCGCTCACGGGGGGCCTCGGGACCGTGCCCCGTGTGGGAGACGGCAGCACCCCGGACCCCGGGGACGCGACCGCTGCGTGGGGCCCCCGCGAGGTGGACCCGCCGCCCAGAGCAGGAACAAACTGGCCCCACGCTCGGGCTCAGGCTCACGGCGGAGAGGCCGGGGCAGAGCCGGGCACAAGTCTCCGCGGAGGCCCAGGAGCAGGGCCGCCTGGGATCCCGGCAGGAGCAGCGGTTGTTACGCTGATGACGCCCGACCCCCCCCCCGCCTTCCTCTTGCAGCGGGTGCGCTCGGTGTCGTGCCCAAGAACCCGCTGGCAAACCCGAGGTCACCGAGAGTCCCCGCCGTGTTTTTCCGGAGAAATCTTACAGTTTTGGCTCTTGCACCGGGGGGCCTTCAACGGACTGCGAATTAGCCTTTTTCCGTCGGGGCTGGGAGCGGGGTCCAGCCCCACCGTGTGTGAAGAGCCCACCCCCTCTCGCTGACTGCATCTGGCCTCCCGTCCAAAACCACCTGCCCACGGCGTGAGGCCTTCTTCCCTCCTGCTCCACTGCTCTCCGGGTCTGTCCTTGGGCCACGACCACACTGCTCTGATTGCTGTAACTTTGTGATGCGTTTTGAAACCCGAGGTGACTCCCGCGGTTGTTCCCGGCCGTGCTTTTTCAGGATCGTTCGGGCTCTTCAAGGCCCCGGCGGTCCCACGCGGGTCTCGTTCTGAGCACCCACCACCCGCCGTGCGCCACCCTGAGGAGCACGCTGTGCGAAGCCTGTCGCTCAAGGGCCCGAGGAGGTGGGTGGGTGTTAATATCTTCACCGAACGGAGGAGTAAACTGAGGCCAGAAGCGGAGATGATCAGCGGGGCCGAGTTTGAGACCCTCCTGCCCTGCCAGGCGGGGCTTGATGACAAACGGAGTTCCCTGACAACCGGGGAACCCAGGCTTCGGCCACGGGACAGGGAAAGGAGAGGGCGGCCGTGTCCCTCCGACCTCAGGGCGGGCACCTCCTCGCACAGGGCCCCCGCGGGGCTCAGCGGGACAGGTCGCAGAACCTGTAGAATGCTCTCCACACTGGCTGTGCTGAGCGCCGGGGCTCCCGCCCTCCCCGCCTCGTGTTGGTGAGGGTTGAGGGTGACGACAGACAGCTGTCCCCCCCCACCCGACCCCGTCCTGCTCCGCCTCGGGCCGCTCAAGCAAGTCACGGATGCGGGGCGGCTCCGGGAAAAGCCCAGACTCAGAACACGGGGAAGTCAGAGGGGCAGGGACGTGGGAGAAGTGAGCAAACCTTCAGCCACGTAAATGACAAGGAGAGTGGGGACAAGTCGGGGGAAAGCGGAAAGGCAGACTGTGCGGAAAACAGGCCGGTGCCCTCTGTGGCGGCCGAATGCTGACCCCCAGAATCTACACATAACTTGACCTTATTAAAAAAGGAACCTGAGACGAGGTCATCCCAAGTTAGGGAGAGCTCTAAATCCCATAAGCGGGTGTCCATGTGAGAGAAGGAGAGGAGACATGACCCTGTGGAAACAGAGGCAGAGACCGCAGGGACCTGGGCCCCCGAGGCTGGCAGAGGCGGCTGGGACCCACCCTAGAGCCCCCGGCCGGAACACGGGTCTGCCCACACCGTGACTTCGGACTCCTGGCCTCCGGAGCTGGGGGCGCACACAGTTCCGCGGTCTTCGGCTGCCTATCTGTGGGAGTCTGTTACAGCAGCCTGAGGACACAGGGCTCCCTCCACGGTGGGCCCACCTCCTGCCTGACCCATCCCGCACGGCCACCACACTGTCACACGCGCCCCCTTCACCAGGAGCCACAAGCACGCACCTCAATCCTCCCTGCACCCCACCCCATTTCACAGAGCAGGAGGGGCAAGGCTCAGGGCGAGACCGCGCTCCCAGATACACGGCAGGCCCCGGTGGATGGGCTCGAACTCGGGGCCCTGTGCTGACAGCACAGCCTCACCGCCACCCCACCCACCGGTCGGGCCTCCCACGGGGCCACACTCAGCTTCCCAGGGAAGGGCAGCGTGGGCAGCTGACTCGTGATCCTTGGAACCTCTAAGGAGCGGGGGCTCCGTGATCTGAGGGGGCCGGCTCACGGTGGGGGCGGGGCATGCAGGCCAGAGGTCTGGGGGAGCCATCTGGACCAAACCCCTCCGCGTCCCTGCTGAAAACAATGCATCGGGGGCTCTGGGCTCCTTACAGAAGAACAGGAACGGGGTCGGGGGGGGGGGGGGGGGGGGGGGGCCCCGGGGGGCCGCCGGGCGTCAGGCGTCCAAGTGTTGACCCCACCGCAGGGCATGATCCCAGGGTGGGTGGGCTGGAGCCGTGGGTCTCGTTCCTCTCTCGCCAACAGGGGGGCCGGGCGTGGTTTTCCCCCCCCCCCTCCCCCGCCCCCCCCCCCCCATTCTTGCTCTCAGAGTAAGTAAATAAATGTTACCCAAAAAAGAACAGGCTCATTCCAAACGCCCTCCCGTTGAACACAGGGGCCTCTGGACATGGGCTCAGCCCGGCCTCAGAGCCACCCGAGTTTCTTACCAGTCTCCGGCTGCTCTATTTTTAAATAAGCACTCTCCCCACCCCACGCTCAAGGGGCCCCCAAGTGACCACAGCAAAAACTCTTCACCCCATCCAAAACGAACCCCATCCCCAGACAGGGCGACTGGGGCTCTAAGTGTGGCCACGGCTGGAAGATCAAGGGGGAACCCTGCCCGTTCTTGGGGGTGGTGACGACAGAACTTCCTGTCCTTCAGGAGACAGATGTGGAGGTGCCCGGGAGAGGGGTCCAGGTGTCGGCACCTGCTTCCCACCCGTTCAACACAACTACGGTCAAGGTTCACACTCGTGCACACGCACGCAGCAAAGGAACTGTGATCGATTCTACGTGGTGTTCGTTGTATTTGTCAGATCTCCTATTCGAAAATTCTCAAAATAAAGACTTCATGTTGTTCACTATGTACTTAGAAGAGTATAAATTAAGGGTCCCGTTGGGTTTAGAATAAAATCTGAATGTTCCATCCTGGTCGAAGGTGAGCGTTTCTAGGTGATCTGGCTCCCACACCATTTACATCAACCGCGGCCCCCAACTCACGAACTGCACTCCAGACTTACCTACTACGTGCTGTCCCAGCCTACACCAAGCTGGTCCTGACCTCAGGGCCTTTGCACTTGCTGTGCCCTCTGCCTGACACTCCAGATTTCCACACAGCTGGTCCTTCCTAGTCATTCCCATTCAGTGCTGAGGTCACCACCCAGGACATGCAGGCTATCCCCAACCCACCCCGTCCTTCCACGTGGCCCTTCTCTCTCCGTCTCCTCTGCCCACCCCTGTGCCGGGCTCTCAGCAGGTCCTCGCTGCACATTTAACTCAATGAATAAGATGGGACACCCGTTTTCAAGAATCCCACCCACCCCCCGTCTGGTCACCATCCAGACAATCTGGGGATCTGAGGAACATGAGAAAGGAGAGGCTGGGAAGTCTCACCCCATGGGCCCCTGGGGTCCAGAACGCAACCTGCCAGCTTCCCAGCCACCCAGCACCTGCGCCAGAGGGGTCTCCTCTCTTTGGGGACCTAACTGAGGTCTGGGGCCAGCGCAGGGTGGGCTCAGAAACTGGTTCAGAGGGACCAGGCCATCAAGTGGTCCGATCAGAGCCTTGGTGAGATGGTCTGAGACAGGACGGCTCTCTCTCTGGGCTTAGAAAACTCAGATCTGCTGTAGGCATTCAGGTCCCACAAAGAAACCCGTCTGTCAATGTACTAACATACAGAGTTGGGGGGAAAAAACCACATAGAAGTAAAGGTGAAACTTGATCGACCCACTCCTGAACTCCACCCACGGCCTTTCTCAGCTACAAATTTCTGTGCCGTTTAAGCCCATGTGAGCCAGCTCTTCCCACACGGCGGAGTGACTCCCCCTCCGTCACTGCCCTCCCCGCCCCCGCCATGCATCAGTGATGTAAACAGGCACCCGAACCACAACAGCACGTGTCCTCACACACGCTCTCCCTGCCTTGGGCCTGCTTCCCAGAGGAGACGCCAGAGCGCGGCGTGATGCAGGGGTGGCGCCCCCGTCCGTTCTGATGCAGCCGCTGCCCGCCAGTACCCCGCCCCCCCCCCCCCCCCCCCCCCCACCGCCTTCCAACAAGCCTCTCTCTTCCTGCCTGGAAAGGAGGGTCCTCTGACAAGGAACCGCTCTTCCGGGCCAGCATGCTGCCTTCTCCCCTTCCAGGCTGGAAAAGGAGCAGCAGAGTTCCTGGCCCCAGGCCTCCTTGGGCAGCTGAGCCCCGGGGCCCCGGCGTCACCAAAGCAGCTGCTCGCCTTTCCCATGTCGCCGCTGTCCCTGGCCTCGGTCCACGGCCCGGACACGCAGCGATGAGACAGCTGCAGACCAGGAGGTCCCGGTGGGCATGGCCTGAAGTGGCCCAGACTCTCCAGGAAGCCTGGCCCAGGGGAGCGACCGGGGAGATTCCAGGGATGGCTTACCCATTGTTTCCGAGCGTGGTTCCTCCTCTTGAAGTACAAGATTAACTTTTTCCGCATCGCCTGGTTTCTAGGCAGGAACAAAACAGCAATGGTCAGTAACGCAGGGTTTCCAATATTTCGTCCTTCGCTGAGCTGTTTCCTGAAAGCAAGCCCTGAGTGTGCCCCTTTACTGGTCCTCGGGGGGCTAAGAGACACCTGCGGCCCCCCAGAGGGAGCCGCGCACTGCCAGAGCACATCCTCCCTCTCTCCCCGAGGTGCCCTCGTCCACCTTTAGGCTGAGCCCGGCGTGCAGAAGGGTCCCGAGGGCGGGCAGGGTGTCAGCGCTCCCCGCCCCCCGCCACACGCACCCAGGATCCCTCCTGGAAAACCGGCCACAGAGAAACATCCACGGGCTCAGACTGGGAAGGCGGGCAGGAGAGACCAGGACCCCAAGACCTGTGGCCACACGGAGACAGCCATCCCCCGGGCTGGCTCCTGGGACAGTGGAGGTCACCCGAGCAGGGCGGCACAGGCTGGCGGCCACCGGGGAGGCGGGACCCCTCAGGAAGCCCCCTTGCTTCAGCCCCTCCCCACGGGCCCCCTACACAAGCGAGTGCTGCCGCGGACGGCCGGTGGGCCTGGGGCTCAGGCGGGCCTGGGGGCGACCCTGGACGTGCTCACCCCGATCTGGGTGTGGCAGCGGCCTCCCCGGGGAGGGCTACTCCTTCCTCCTCGTGTTCCCAGGAGCGACCCAACCCCACGCAAAGGTTGCAAACAGTGCCCCCGCCGGCCTCCGGGAGATTCCCGAGCCACCCAGCACCCCAACCTCAGGAGAAGGAGCAAGGTGGCGGGAGTCGCCAGGCCCTGACAGATGGGCACAGCTCCCCGAACACACACCTCACGGGGGCCGAAGGGCCCGGAACCAATCGGATCACAGGGACCCCAGGGAGGGTCACTCTCTGCCTCCAGGCCCCCGCCGCCTCAGAGGCCCCACCGCCAGGCCCAGCTGTCCTCAGGGTCTGCCACCATGCCTCTGTCCCAGGCCAAACAACGTCCCCCGTCCCCACGGCTCGACGCGGATCTCCAGCAGGAAGTCGGCATCCTCACTACCGGGGCTCAAGTCCAGGGCCCCTAACGCCCTCTTAACAAGGACGGGGAGGCCTCAGCGAGCATGTGGGCAGCACCCCCTGTCCGGAACCCCCACGGCCCCAGCAGTACTCAGAGCCCCCAGGGACCCTCGTGGAAGTGGCACGGGTCCCTGGCTCCCAGGGTCACTCGCGCCTCGCATCAGCCGGGACCTCCCCGCCCTGAGGCCTCGCCGCTGACCTCAGCCTCCCCTGCCCTGTGGCCGTCAGAGTGGGCACTGGGGGGCCTCAGTCACACAGGCTGAGACCACAGCACTTCGTTCCGTGACGAGGAACGTAAGTGATCTCAGCCTCAACTTCCTCATCTGAAAAAGGGGCACAGTAAGATCACGTTCTCATCTCCTCGGTCACTCAGCAAGTGTTTACTGAGCACCTACTGCATGTAGGTACTGTTCCGGGCACTGGGGACACAGCCTTGAGCAAGGCAGAGTCCCCAGACATCACAGAGAGGACGCTGAGAGGCGTCACGCAGACAGTAAGCAAGATAATCCAGATAATCCTGATGCAGAAACCGAAACGGGGTGGGGGGTGGGGGGTAGTGACTGGGTGGCAGGGGAGGGGACAGCTGTTTCAGATTCAGTGGTGCAGAAAAGTCTCTCGGGGACGGCCCCAAGCCAAGATCTAGAGCAGCAGAAGGACCCTGCGGTGGAAAGAACCAGAGGGCAGGGCGCTCCAGGCAGAGGGCGCTGCAAAGGCCCTGAGGTGGAAACAAATTCAGGCAACTCGAAGAACAGACAGAAGAAAGCCCGCGTGGCTGGAGAGCCCTGGGGAGGGAGGGAGGGGAAGGGAGGAGCGGAGCCGACAAGGCCGAGAAGCAGGGAGAGCCCAGAGCAGCCGCGTAGCACGGAGGTCTCTGCTCCTAACACGATTCTCTAACAACAACACAAAAGCCGTTTCTCTCTGGAGGGATGGCGGATTCCAGTGCTGGCACAGGAATACACAAAAGCCCAGAACACCTTGAAGCAAAGAAGTGCTAAAACGAAGAGGAAAAAAATTAAAGTTAAAAGATCAGAAGGACCCAAGACTCCACCTGAGCTCCCGACCGCCAAAGCTGGGGGAACTGAGCCGCCAGATAAACAATGCCGGTGCTGGATGATAACCCAAAGAGCAAAATAAATATCCGCGAGCCCGCGCTGATATAAATAAATGACTGAACAAATAAATAAGCGAGGAAGAAGGAGCAAGCGTTCCTTCACGGAATTCCAATTGATAACCGCAGAAAGAATGCGGGCAATGGGAGACCGTCACGAGAACGTCCCAGCCCCAACTGCCGCAGGCAAGGTCCACGCGTGAATGTCACGGTAACGGGCAAAACCTTGAGAAAAACGGGACCGGTGCGTAGCCTCCAAGTATCTGCCCCCGAATATTTACCAGTCGTTTGGCATTTTAACTTGCGTCCCTCCGTGCTTTGATATCCCCTGTGGGAGGTGAGCTCCCCTCCCCCCGACGGTAGCCTGGACCCAGGACGCGTCCTAAAGCGCCGAGCACAGGCAGACGAGACAGCCGCACATGGAGGCGCCGCGCCCGTGACCTGCCGTGGTGGGAAGGGCGGCTGGTCACCTCCGTGGGACTCTTCCCCCAAATCCACGCCGGCCCCTCCGTGAGCAAACGCCAGGCAAACCCGACTCAAGGGACACTCGACAAAATCGCCGACCGCAACCCTTCGCAGGCGTCAGGGTCAGGGAAGCCAAGGGGAGACGGAGAAACCGTCACCTGGGGACCACGGAGACGCAAGGACAAGGCGCGGAAGGGAAACCGCGATCAGATCCCGGACCAGAAAACGGACATTGGTGGAAACGCTGGAAGAGACCAAGGAAAGCGGGTCGGTTCCGAGCACGGTCCCACCGTTACTTTACGCATTTCGCACCCTCGCTTCTGTAAGATTTCACACTAGGGGACGCTGGCTGGTGGGGATCCAGGAAGTTCTCTGTTCTGTCTCTGCCAGCGATTTTAGAGTAAATACGAAAAAAAAACAAAACCGGGTCATGATCTGTGTTGAAATGCCACGGTGAGGCCAAACACAACCTACTTTAGGGCTTGCAGGAGGCTCGGTGCATGTCACAAACTGACTCGTGTCCCCACTCCCCAGCCAGTGATGCCGGGGTCCCAACCCCCCGTACCTCAGAACAGGACCCTATGTGGAAACCGGCTCCTCACAGGGGTCATGAAGTTAGCGCGAGGCCATCAGGGTGGCCCTAATCCCACACTGCTGGCGTCCTTATAGAAAGGGGAAAGGTGGACGTGGGAGACGGACACACAGAGGCAGGGTGACGGGTGACACGAGAGGACAGAGAGAGGAGACAGGGAAAGGTCCACGAGGAAAGCACGTCCGGGAGGGCCGCCGACACCGGATGCCGGGAGAGGCACGGAGCGCTCCTCCCCCGAAGAGCTCGGGGCCCTGTCGCCCCTGGACGGCTGGCCCCCAGAACTGGGGGAGAAGAAGCCACCGTGGCCTCCAGCCGCCCAGCTGGGGGCAACCTGCAGCCAAGGCCAGTCTGTGAGCGGCGGGGCTGAGCCTGCACCGGGCAGGACTCGGTGAGTAGAAGCCTCCGTGGGGGCAGAGGTGACGCGTGCAGCCGCCCCTGTTCACCGCGGCTGGCGTAGGGCAGGCAGGGGTTCTCCCGGCCGATCCGAGGTTCCTTCCAAAGCAAGCACCGTGCCTGGCGCCCGGAGGCACCCGGGGACTGCCAAAGAGGACAAATGTTGAGGCGGCAGGTTGCGAACGGGCACGGTCCACCAAGTGGAGCCAGCCCGGGGAAGCGCTGTGCTTGGACAGCAGGGCTTTCTAACACATCTGAGTTCGCTGCCAGTATTGAAAACCAGAAGCCGTTGCATAAAAAGCCGAACTTAAAGCTTCTCTTAAAAGATCAGGCGGTCTGGCACACCCCCTTGTGGCTGCAGCCCAGGGACCGAGGCCTGACGGCCCCTTCGAAAGGGGGATGGGCTCTCGCATTCGCCAGCG
>NW_024412422.1:15049083-15149187 GCF_014898765.1 Herpailurus yagouaroundi
CACAATCCCCCACCTGGCTGAGGGTGTCTGCTTGCTCACCACCCTCCTGGCAAACGTGTCTGGAGTGTTTATTTTGTCCCAAGAAGTGTTTTGGTATCGGAGATGCAAATCGCTTAGTGCAGACTGATCTTCACTGCTGGGAATGTTTTCTGGCAAAAAAATAGGGAACACGACTGACGAGCAAGGCGGTGAGTTTGCCGGGGGGGGGGGGGGGTTTGCATTCATGGGGTGCAAAGGATATCTATCATCTCCAGGGAAAGTCCGAGTTTATAAAAAGGCACAACCTGTAAGGAAACATCGGCCTCGTCGTCTGTCACTGCACCGGGCAGGAGAGACAAAAACTGGGAGGAAATGATAACAATAGGGACACTCTGGAGGTTCAAGGAGCGTCCGGCCAGGCCCCGGGTGGGACTGGCCCTGGGCCCACAGGATTCTAAGACAAGAAAGCGTGGGGCAATCAGGGGAGGCTTCCTGGAGGAGGAGAGGTTCGAGCCGAGGCTTGGGAGAAGCAGAGCGAAATGAGAGCACTGAGTTCCAGGGGAACGAGGGTGATGGTGAATCGGGAGGGGATGAAGGGGGGCGTTCAGGCACAGCCAGACCCCCAACTGCAGGGGAAGAGTAAGAAGGAGAAAGTCTGCCTGAGCAGGGCCCCGAATGCCTCGAGAAGAGCCTGTCCAGTGGGGTGACGGAGGGTCTGAAACCTGCTTACTGACAAGCAAAGTGACGTGATGTGATGTGCTCAAGGTCACCAGGCTATCGAGGGGCAGAGCTCAGACTGGAGACCCAGGAGAGGTATCGGTGTGGGTGTGCCCATCCGTTTGGCCTAGAAGTTTGGCTGTGTGACCCTGGCGAAGTTACTTAACCTCTCTGAACTTCCAGAGCAAGTCCGCAAAAACCTGTTAACAGTAACCTGCGTCCCGATGCCCTTTCCACCTGCACAGCCCCGGGGCTGATGGCTCCAATCAGCCAACCCTCGAGTGAGGCAGTAGGAGGGAAGACATCGGACCTGAAGACAAGAAAAGGGGGGAAGGGAGAGAACACCAGGAACCGGCAGGCCTCCAGGCCCCGGGGAGAGACGAGGAACAAGGCCGCCGGTGCCCGGGTTCTGAGCCAGGCAAGGGCAGGGCCGGGAAAGGCACGGCCACGACACAACACGCGAGGGCAGTGACCGTCCCCGGGCATCAGTGCCCGCCCGTTCACAGAATCGCACTGGGGCTTCAGGAAGCCGGTGGGCTCCCCGGAGAGCCGTCCCGGCAGGTGCCGTGGAGGGGACACCGGCCCCTCCACGGAGTGCTCGTCAGGCCCGCTCTGGGGTCGCCCTGGCCCCTCCCCTGCTTCCCAGAGCCTGAGACCCGGGGCTGAGATCCCGCGGCAAGTGCCCCCCGGAGCGTGGGCAGCCGCCCCCACACCGCCCGACGGTGCAGGTGGCGGAGGGAGAGCAGCGGAGGTGGGTGCAGGTGCCTGGGACACGTCTGAGATTGCTGGTACAGCAGGAAGTCAAGCGTGAAATTAACTTTAACTGTGCAGCCCCAGCACGCAGGGAAATTAAAGTGACAGGGCAAGGTCCTTGGGGAGGGGCTCACCCCCCACCTGGCCCACTGACAGCAGCCGGAACGGGGGCGGGGGGGGGGGGGTTGTCTCTGCTTGTCCTTATCAAGCTGTCACCAGATCGCAGAACGGCAGGCCCAGAACACAGCGAGCACTCAGAGTATCTGTTGGATGAACGGGCGACAGCAGCAGACGAATGAAACAGGAAGAGAAACAAAGACCACAGAACACTCCCCACGTGCCTGATGCTGAGCTCGGCACCTCCCAGGACAGCAACTCCCCGGATCCTCGGCAACCCTCGCAGGTAGAAGCCACTCTCATCCCCGCCTCGCAGATGGGGAAACTGAGGCACTGAGCGTCAGCGGCTGGCCACAAGGGCCAGATGCTCATCGGCCCCTGGCCACCGACCCCCATCTCAGGAAGCGGTTTCATGGTCCCCGCAGTGGCCCGGGCCCCCGATCTTTGCTGCCACGGGACCTCCCTGCCCCTGGCCCTCCACACGGCACCGCTGGCGGCCGCCGCAGCACCCAGACCCACCGCTGCCTGCCCGCGTGGCTACGGCCACCTCCACCAAGGTCCCCCCACCCCTGGTCCTTTCTCTCGGCAGCCACGAGAGTGAGCCTTGAAGGCAAAAACTCGGCACCTCACTTCCCGGCATAAACGTCATTGCTGGCCTCCCTTCACATACAAATAATACGACCCAAACTCATCAGCCCTGGGTGAGCTGGCTGGCACCTTCTCTCCTCACCCAGCCCTCACAGCCATGCTGGCCTTCCCTGGGACCTCACCAGCTCAGTCCTGCCCCAGGGCCTTTGCACTACCTGTTCCACTTGCCAGAGAGGCCCACACGGCTCACTGCTGCTCAACCCCACAGTGTCCCCTCTGCTGTCAGGCCCGGATCCCCTGGCTAAAGCCACCCCCCCCCCCGTTTCTCTCCCGTCCCCTTTTCCATCTTCGTCGCATTCTTTAAAGTAAGTGACTGCACTAATTCACCGACGATCGTACTGAAATTAAAAATACACCTCATTTTGATCTTCGTGGAAAACTAGGAACGACGTCAAAATTCTAAGGACGAATCGGTTCGAATAATTTGCTTACGGGTATGTTTTTCTAACACAAAATTCACCACTTACGTAAGAAATCTTAAATTTACTCATCTCTACGTTTTAAACTTAGATGTGTCCATCTGTGATTTGGATTTGGAACAAATCTGACTAGGCAGTCACCTACTTAGCCGGAATGTACCCCAACAGACCGGAGCCATTCTCTGATGAACGCGGGGAGGGGCCAGAAATAGTCCCATTTTTTTTTTTTGTTTCCGTAAGTCTATCACTTTATCCTTAGAGACGTGGCAGCACCTTATCCGCTAATATTATTTGTACCTTTCTCCTTTCCTGTTTGGACTTTATGGTTATTTTCATAAATGGAAATCACATTCAGCTTAAAACATTACTCATTTTTTGGGGGGCGCCTGGGTGGCTCAGTCGGTTGAGCGTCTGCCTTCGGCTCAGGTCATGATCTCACAGTCCGTGGGTTCGAGCCCTGCGTCGGGCTCTGTGCTGACAGCTCAGAGCCTGGAGCCTGTTTCCGATTCTCTCTGCCCCTCCCCCACTCTCTCTCTCTCTCTCTCTCTCTCTCTCTCTGTCTCAGAAATAAACATTAAAAAAAATTACTCATTTTTAGTGAAGACCTTATGTAAGATTTCAGTACGATATTACTATAAAAATTGGTACGTCAAAAGGAAAAACACAGCTGGGTGAGCGACGTACAAAGAGCTTAAGACAGCTGTGTGAGCACAGTACTTTCTTTCTACAATTTTTTAAGTATCTTTGAGAGGGCAAGCGGGGGAGAGGCAGGGGGACAGGGGATCCGAAGCAGGCTCCAGGCTCCACGCCGACAGCAGAGAGCCCGATGCGGGCCGCGAACTCAAGAACCGTGAGATCACGACCTGAGCTCAAGCCGGATGCTCCGCCGACTGAGCCACCCAGGGGCCCCCCACGGTACTTTTTACTAGCGGAGTATTTTCTCGCTTATTTAACTCACTTTCTCACTACTAGACGAAGCCTGACGAAAAGCATGGCTCTTCGTTCTTCGCTCGCAGCTGAAGCCCCAGGTCCTAGAAGAGGGCCTGGCACGTAGTAGGTGTTTGATAAATGCGTGCTGAGTGAATAAAGGAACAAATACTCCCAGCAGCCCTACTCAGAAGGAAACACCCCACTGCCGCACCCTAAACCAGCAAGGATGGCCCTAGAGGCCCCCCGTGCCCTCACCCACCCTCCCTCTAGCAGTGGACCCAGGGAGAAGCAGGTCCCGGGAAGCACAGAAGGGACTGGGGTGGCCCAAGTGGAAAATCAATGGTGTTGTGTCAAGAGGCACACACCCACAAGGCCACACGAAAGCACAGCCTCAGCAGACACGGCCCCGGCCAGCCCCAGGCCGAGAGGGACCCCCCGACAGCGCCGGTGAGGCCTCCTCGGCAGGTGCTCCTAAGCCCAAACGCGCCAAGGACCTCACCGGCCACAAGAGATTTTCTAGGCTGCTCCGTCAGTTACTGGGAACTGTAAGGGGGTGGCCGTTTTAGTGACCAGAACTCGGACCAGTCACGCAAGTCCCGAAACCAAAAAGAAGGGACTCCCCTGTCAACTGGACCAACACCAGTGGATATTTAAAGACCACCGGGAGGTTTGCATGCCTCCAGGGACGGGAAGCTCACTACTGCCCCGTACACCCTGCGGTTCCACCCCAGGGGAGCTTGGGACAATCAGACCAGGCCGGCCTGCCCACTGGACAAGCTGAGTGCTGCCCTCGGAGGTCACGCAAAAACGTCTGCACCCTCTCACAATGAAGAACAGCCGGAAGACATGCCAAAGAGTCTGCCGCCAACCTAACATCACCGAGTGTTCACAGCCACGTGCTCTTCAAGGAGCCAGGTCTGCGGCCCCTTTTGCCTTTTGGGCTCCTGGATAACGACTTGAGGTAATATCCCCTCCTCTGCCAAACGGACTATGTTCCCATTAATACATCCCCCCCAAAAGAAGCCAACCGTCTTCTGCCACCATACTTCTGATGCTTCCCTCCCAGCTTGAAGACGGGAAGCCACCAGCCTCCAGCGTGATCCCGTTGCCCCAGGATGCCAGGTCAGCCCCCACCCACGACAGGTGGCACTTAACCGGGATTTCCTCACCCCTAGCATCCATCTGGGAAAAGGCCCCATCACTGATAGCTACCACGTTGGCCAGCCCCTGAGCCTCCGGGTCTGGAGTCGTGCTCCCGGCTGCGGCACACCGGGCCGCGGCACCCGAGGGCCCCCCGAGCAGACCCCAGGACACTCCCAGACGTGCTTACGTCAGAGCCCAAACCACGGGCCCCGCTGGCCCCGGGCCACCTGCCATCATCTCCAGCTCGCTCTCCATCGGGAACAGCCCGTCCGCACGCGATGGGGCCCCGCAGCCCCCCGCCTCTGTCTCACCAGGGCTGTGCCTGCAGGGTCCTCACCTGGCCTCCCCAGCTCAAGGTCTGTGTCGCTGCGCTTCGCGGGGCCACCCTGCCCCTCCTGACCCGGGCCTGCCCCAACCCCGACCTCGGCCCTAACCCGGCCCCAAACCCTTGCCCAAACGGCCCTCTCCCGCGCCCTCCTCGAGCACCCAGCCCCGTGTGGGAGGGAGTTGTCGCGGGAACTGAGAGCCCACATCCCAGCCCGGAGCTCCGAGGCCAGACCTCCCGTCCGCCCCCAGCCACCGGGTGTCCACAAGGCTGCCCGTGAGTACTCACATTTTGATGTTCTCATGATACTGCCTGGTGTCGGACGGCTGGTTGTACAGGGGCTGCGGAGGGAGAGACAGGGAGAGGGAGACGCTTCAGAGCCGGGCCGGGCGCCGCGTTCCTCGGCCACGGCGCCCGGGCCCCGGCTCTGGGGGGGGGGGGGGGGGCAGGCACGAACCAGAGCACGGGGAGACCCGGGCCGTGGCCCCGGCCGGGAGCGGCCTGTGATCCTCGGGGCACGGCCACCGTGGCTGCCCTGCAGGGGCACCGGGCCGCGCCGGCCCGAGCGCGCGCGGCGCTGGGGGCCCCACGGGGCAGCTGCTCTTGTCCAGGCCCCCCAGACCGCCGCGAGGGACCGCCACCCTCGCCGCCTGGCAGAGGACAAGGGCCCAACGCTGCCAGGAGCCTGGGAGGGCGAGGGGAGGACAGGCAGACGCGCCACCCCACATCCGCTGCACGCGCTCCAGAGGGCACCGGGACGACGCGTGTTGGGGAGCGAGACGTGTGCGCCCTCCGGCCCCTCCCCTCCTGCGGGTGCCCGGGGACGTGCGGCTCCGCGTGCCACGAGGAGACGACGCGGGAGCGCCTGTGCGGTAGCGGGGATGCGTCAGAACCAGACCAAACGGGCCCCGCGGGAAAGCTGAAGGGGGAAAAGGGGGGCTCGTGAACGGCAGGGACCTGCAGGGCGGCGAGGAGGGCCGTGGGCCCGCACCCGGCAGCAAGCGTGTGCGGGGAGAGCCGCCGCGGAGCGTGCAGGGCCAGCTGCTGCGCGCCTCCCTCGCGGACGCCGGCGCCGTGCGCAGGGGCCGGGGGCACAGCCCAGGGACACAGCCTGGATCTGCTGCTCGCCGGCCACTCGTCTCCGGTGAGTTACATAGGCCACCTGTGCCCCGCAAGTTCAGCCGCAGGTGGGGTTAAACCCACGGCCGCCGTGAAGGTCAAACGGGCCCATGCGTGCAGAGCTCTCGGCCCCGCGCCTGGCAGGCAGAGAGGCCCAAGAGGGAACCGTGGCGCCGTCATCACGTCAGGGCGCAACGACAGAGCGAGGGTGCCAGCGTTTCCTGCCTCCCGTATCCAGCCACGCCCTTGCTCTGGCCAATGAGACGCTCGCAAACTTGATGAAAGCTGAGGCTGGAAAACGCACATCTGCGTTTCGCCTTGCCCTCCTGTTCGCCTGCCCCTGGTGAGAAACCACGCCTGGCCTGCCGGAGGCAGACAGACGACGGCCGCACCCTCCCGGCCGAGGCCCAGCTGGTCGCGGAGCAGCAGAAATGCTCAGCTGACTTCTGTGCTCACAGGAAACGCAAACGGTGGCTGTCTCAGGCCACTAAATCTGGAGTCGGTTTGTTACACGGCAGGAGCTAACGGATACAAGTATCATCCCCATTTGACGGAGGAGAAAACCCAGTCCCTGCGAGGTCGAAACCTGTGCCCACAGCTGGTCAGAAATGAGCTGCAACGAGAATCCGGTCTCAGCTCTGGCGCTGGAGGCAGGGCCCTGCTCTCCGCCTCTGCCTGCACCCTCTCTGGGGGTCTTCTCGTCACCCTCTTCCTTGCCATCCACCCGAACGCGCAGCGGGAGCCTCCCAGGGCAGCCACGGGTGACTGCGGGGGAAGGAGCCCACAGTGTGAGGGCAGGCAGGCCAGCGGCAGCCCCAGGACAGGGCCCCAGGGGAGGGAAGAGGGCACGACCGTCTCCGCCCTAGAACTTCTCCCTGGGGAGGCAGCTGGACACGCCTCCCGGTCGGCCCAGCCCATGGGGACCAACCACAGGCAGCACAGCACGGCCACGGGGCACGACCTGCCCGTCCCCAGGAACAGGCCTCCTGTCCTCCGTAGGCGGGGCCGGTCCTCCACGCTTCTGGACATCCCGGCCCTCGGACGGCACTGCAGGCAGCCGTGGCTGATGACAAGGTCACCTCCCCCCCTCCCCGTGTGCCTCGCATTCCCCCCTCGACAAGTCAGCACTGGGCTTGGCCAGTTCCAGGCTCCCAGCTCGGCTGCCCCACCCCCACCCCCGGCTGGTACAAGCCATCTCTCCCCACCCCGGGTCAGGCTGCCCTAACAAGGCGCTCAGCCGGAGAGGGGGGCTGCGAGCCCCACTCTGGGTTTGAACCGGAGGGCAACTGCAGAGCCCCCAGTGAGGCTCACCGCAGAGTCCCAGCTGAGCGGGGTGAGGCGTCACCGCGGGAGGCGGACGGCCCTCGCCACAGCAAGGGGCCCTGCGAGGACTCCTGCGCCACGTTTCAAAGCATCAAACGTGCGCCTTTAGCCCCGGGTGACTCTGCACCGGTCCTTTATGTTTCCACGTGCCCATAAAACACAGGCCGGTAGGGGTGGGCGTGGCCATCTGTTCAGGTTCCAAACAGATGGCTCGATGCCTCGATGTACAAAGCGGCACCTCCCTTGCTAGCCGTGCGGCCTTGGGCACATGGGGTCAACACGTTGGGCCTCGGTTTTCTCATCTGGAAAACGGGCACGGAGCAAACAGCAACTACTTCACAGGGCTTTCGAGGAACCCAGGAAATGTCAGACTTGGTGACTGATCTGTGTTGTTTTGGCTTGAAGACGGCAAACAGCCACGTCTCCACAGCCTAAAGAGACCGGGACGGGCTGAAGGACCACACACGGAGACCCCGGGAGCGAGCGATGGGCAGGGAGAGGGGGCTCTGCTTCTCCGTAACAAGATGGGCCGGAAGCAGGGAGACTGGCTTCGGAGAGGGCAGGAGGGGCACAGTCAGCCCGTGACCAGCCAAACCGCCTTCACCTGTGGCCGCCTGCCCGGCCAGGTAAGGACAGAGCAACCTGGCCCCAGAGGCGGCCCTCGGTAGCGGGTCTCCACGGAAGAGCTCGGAGAACACTGCGGGCTTGCTGCCTCCAGCCACAGGGGCTGTCCCCAGAGGAGTCACTCACTGAGCACTCTTCGAGGTAAACAGTCCTGAGAAGGAAGGGAAGTGTCTGGGCCGAGTCCTGGGAGGCTGTTGGTTGCCATGGTGACAGGCTCCCTGGGGCAGCCACTCTGGAAGGCCCGAGTGGGACGGGGGGATGGGATGGGGGTCGGACAGGCCATGGCCCCTCCACGGCAGGTGCATGGCTGGGGGAGAGGGCAGGGCCCAAGCTGGGGGGCCTCCTGGCCACCTGCAGAGGGGCCTGTGCAAGGCCAGGCAAAGCCTCCCTGTGTCCCAGGAGACAAGTTCCAATATGGCGGCTCCAACCGCCTGTCAAGGGGACACAGCACCTAAGAGGGAAGCCCCCTCCTCCCAGCAGAGCGCGACGGTACCACTGGGAAGGCCCACCCTCCTCCTGGTTGGAGGCCCTGGGCCCGTCTCTCCCCCGCCCCGTCCCTCCATCCCCTCTAAAAGTGGGGGCGCCGCCCAAACAACCCAGAGGGCAGAAAGACAGCGCAAGGCAGGGGACGTGCAAGGCTGTAAAGCAGGAATGACAAGGACAGCAGAGCTGGTCTCTGGGAGAAGGAAGGGGGTGCCCCCTCGGGCCTGACTTCAGCCAGCTGGCAGGGTGGCCGAGAGCAGCCAGCAACCCCAGGTGGACTGAGCTGCTAAGAAACGAAGTGTCAGCCCTGGCCCTCAACCCTCTGGTGACACCACATTCTTAAAATAGCACCTCTGAACAGGAAGGAAACCAATGACTCAAAGCCGCGGGGAGAGGGGGCGGGGGCCACGGTGGCCCACACCCTCCCTCCAGCACCCCTCCGCCAGGCCGGGCCTGGACCCCCCAATCCCAGGGATGCCGGAGGGAGGGGGCGGTGCATACTCAGCCCGGCCTACGCGATCTTCTTCCTTTCCAGAGCAAACTTCTCCTAGGCCCAGGCCTCCCCCCTCCCACCCCAGCGAGGTCGGACAGCACCATCCCGGTCCCTGAGGCCCGGCAGCCTCTCCCTGGGCTAGGGGCTCCCTGGCCACAGATGAGAGAGCCCCTCCCCCGCCCCCCGGAAATGGATCCCACAGTGGTACAGCCCAGTGACCGCAGGCCGAGGGTCCGCAGCATCGGGCCCTCCAGGAAGGAGCCCGGGCACAGGGTACATACGCCTCTGAGCTGCCTCTCCTTGGAGCACACCTCCAGCCACTGGGACCTTTTGGGGACCAGACAGAGCACAGACCCGTGCAGATGCGGCTGGCCGCAGCCCCACAGGCTCAGCTCACCTCCCTGCCTCAACTCTTGCCGCATGGCCCTAAACAAGGCACTGGTCTGAGCCTCATCTAGAGAATGGACAGGCCTAACACCAGCAGGCCCCGTCTGTGGGAGTCTCCTCCTCGGCCCCACCGAGAGCCACCGAGTCAAGAACCCACTGACTTCCAGAGGGCTCCAGGGACGACCACACGGCCCACCAGGCAGACACTCCAGACCGCGGCCTCCTGTGCCTCTAGCCTTGAGGAAGTCTCTGCTCTGAGACCCCCAAGCAGCGGACAACCCCCTCATCCACGGAGACCCAAAAAAGAATCACACGGACTGAGCCCAGCAGATGCCCTGCCCCACTCACAGGGAGACCATCACGGGGAGACCGACCCTGCCTCCCTCACTGGCGCTCCTCGGGCATCCGGACACAGCGACCTTCATCCACCCCCCCCCCGCCCCCCCTCAGGAGGCCCCTGGGACTAATCAGGTCAGGAAAGGGAAAGGGAGAGCCGCCAGGTCCGGAAACGGCTGGGCACCACCTCTGGTCCCGCCATCCTCATTGCCAAGAAGGGGAAACTGAGGCAAGAAGCAGCTTACCGGTGGGAACGGAAGACGGGGCACAATTCACAAAGCGGTCTCGCAATTCCTCAAGAGGCTAAACAGAATGAACATGGCCCACCAATTCCGGTCCCAGGTGTACATGAGAGGGCAAAGAAAACCTGTCCATACAAAAACTTGTGTCCTGGGGCGCCTGGGGGGCTCCGTCGGTTGAGCCTCCGACTTCGGCTCAGGTCATGAGCTCGCGGTCCGTGGGTTCGAGCCCCGTGGGGGCTCTGTGCTGACGGCTCGGAGCCTGGAGCCCGCTTCGGATTCTGCATCTCCCTCTCTCTCTCTGCCCCTCCCCTGCTCAGGCCCCGGCTCGCTCGCTCTCTCAAAATAAAAAAAAAAATAAAAATAAAAATGAAACTTGTGCATTAATGTTCGCAGCCCCTGTAATAGCCAAAAGCAAACACAGCATAACGCCTGCCAGCGCATAAATGGCCCAACAGACGGGGTCTATCCGTACAATGGAATATCATTCAGCCGTCGACAGGCACGAGGCATAGACACCCCGCTACAACCCGGACCAACCTCGGGGGCGTGATGGGGAGTGAAAGAAGCCAGTCACAAGAGGCCACACGGTGTGTGAGTCCCTTGATACGAGCTCTCCAGCAGGCCAGCCCGTAGGGACAGAAAGTTAAGTTAGCGGTGGGAGGCGGGGACAGGAGAGGAACGGAAAGATAAGGAGGTGATAGCTAAGGACACGAAGTTCTTTCTCGGACGGTGAAACGTTCTGAAATGGATGGCAGAGATGTCACACACACCGACGAATATCCTAGAAAGTACTGAACTGCACACTTTTGAGAGAGAGAGAGAGAGAGAGGGAGAGGGAGGGAGAGAGGGAGAGGGGGAATCTTAAGCAGTCTCCACGCTCAGGCCAGAGCCCAAAGCAGGGCTCCATCTGGAGACCCCGGGATCATGAGCTGAGCTGAAATCAAGAGTTGGATGCATAACCGACTGAGCTGCCCGGGCGCCCCGGGATACGTTAAACTGATGAATCGTATAGCACGTGAACATCTCAGGAAGGCTATTTTTTAAAAAACAAGGGTCTTGGGGCGCCTGGGTGGCTCAGTCGGTTGAGCGTCCGACTTCGGCTCGGGTCATGATCTCACGGTCCGTGAGTTCGAGCCCCGCGTCGGGCTCTGTGCCGACAGCTCGGAGCCTGGAGCCTGTTTCTGATCCTGTGTCTCCCTCTCTCTCTGCCCCTCCCCTGCTCTCACATTGTCTCACTCTGTCTCTCAAAAATAAATAAATGTAAAAAAAAAAAACAAAAAAAAAACAGAAAAAAAAAAAACAAAACGAGGGTCCTAGAGACACCCCAGAAATCACACCCAACAGGGAAAGCAAGCCCCCCGAATGGAAGGGGAGCCTGCCACCCATCCCAGAGGGGCCCTAGGCCCTGTCCCCCTCGCCTCGGGAGCGCCCTACTGCCTGCCTGGCCCTGCCCTCCGGGAGGACCCGGGGACCTGGGGCCACTCCCCGTTTCGCAGTGGCCTGAGCGCAAGGACTCCAGGCCAGAGAGCAGCGGCCACCGAAGAAAAAACCCCAGGAGCAAAGAGTTCAACCCTCTACGTGTTCACGGCCGCCGAGTGCAGGGCAAGGGTGTGCTACGTGAGCCTCACGGGGCATCATTTCACTGAACCGCCCCCCCCACCCCAAAGATCCTGGTGTTCCCATTTCACAGAAAAGAAAATCGAGTCCTCTCCCCAAGGCCACTCGGCAAACACACGGTGGAGCTGAGTTTAAAATTAGGCTCCAAATGCGTAAGACCGTATCAGGCGTGAGCGTCCGCGTGCACGGGGACCCTCACGGCCATCTTGTGTGCGTGCGTGTGTCCCCACACGCCGCCCCGGTGGGGCGCTTACTGGGCCTGGGCAGCTGGGGCTCTGACCATTCCTCCTGGGCTGAGGTTTCCCACCAGCTGAGAGTGTCCACGTTCCCTCCGTGTGTCTCTCTGGTGACACACGAAGGTGACAGAGGGCCTGAGAGAGGCGAGGCCTGGGGCCGGCTTCCCAGCCCTGCCACCCACATGGCATCTTCCCACCGGGCAAAGGCCACCGACACCCGTCACACGGGTACGAATACCAGCGAATGCTCAGCACTCACTGTCCACCAGGCACCCACGCTAAGCGCTTCGCGAAAGCTAATCCGGCCGATCTGCACTACAACCCCAGGGGACACAGGTTACTATTCCCATCTCACAGATGGGGAAACCGAGCTTGGGTCCACACAGCGATGAGCTGGCAGAGATCATCTGGCCCAGAGCAAGGCTTCCCACGCTGAGCTAGCCCGACTGGGGGGCGGGGGGGGGGGCCCCCGGGGGGTCCTGGCCGCGGGACAGCCAGCTCCCCGCCTCCCCACCCCCCCACCCGCCCCGCTATCGGCCAGTCCCCCTTATCAGAAGCGTCTATTTCCTGCCTCCCCAGAGGACCGGGCTGCCTCTGGCAACAGCCGACTTCCTCCTTCCCCTCCACGCCCACCTGCCTCCCTGCCCACCTCTCCGGCCACCCCTGCCCAGAGCTGCCCCCCCACCGCCACCCCCCCTCCCCAGCTCACCAGCTCCACCTGAGGCCCCAGGCCTTCCAGAATCCGATGGGCGGCTTCAGCCTTCTTCTGCAGGGTGACGGGGAGGAGGAGAAATTAAAAAAAAAAAAAAAAAAAAAAAACAGAACAGATTATAAATAGAGGTCTCCGGAACAGCAGGCAGCTGCCCAGCCCAGCAGCCAATCCACGGCCCCGGGGTGGGGGGGTGGGGGGGGAGGGGGCGCCAGGGTCCCCGCGCAAGCCCTCCCCACGCTGGAGACAAACAGAGGGGCCTCAATACCCCTGCGGCGTCCCTGGCAAGCCGGCCAAGTTTCGATTCCAACAAACGCACGGTGTTCTCTCCGTTGCCTGGCCCCCCCAAACCCTCAGGCCCAACCCCCGCCCCCCCCCCCCCCCGGCCGGGGCACAGCGCTGTGGGCACGGCTCCCCGCCCGCAGGCCACTCCGCCAGGCCCGAGATGCCTTCCTTCACTTGGAAGCTGGCCGGGTGTCTCAATTACCTCAGAGCCAGTGCGCCAGCCAGGGAGTGGGGGGGGCGGGGGGGACACAGAGGCTCTCAGAGATACCCTTTCTAGGATTCTTGTATTTCACAATCATGTGACTATTTCTGAGCTGCCCTGGGGCCTCCCCGCCTCCCTCCCCACTCACAACCCAGGACTTATTAGGAAAACAGGAACATGTGGCAGAAAGCGCTCGGCGGCTGTGAATGCAGCAGGCTGGACCTCCGGCCCAGCCATGAAGGCGGACATTGTGCCTCCGCCAGGCCCCGCGGGCCCCCGGCCCGGGACCACCGGGGCCTGCTCTCGGGAGGCCCAGAGGATGGCCCGGGGCCAGCTGGGGGAAGGGGTGCGCAGAGAACCGCGGACGGCGGCTTCGGCGGGGTTTTCGTCGGATCCGGGCCACTGCGTGCCACGCGAAGCGGGGTGCCCACGGCACGCACGTGGGAGACCTAAGTCCTCTCGCGGCCGGGAAAGGCCGGTGCTCCCGACTCAGCCAAACTCAGGGAGACCATCCGGTATCCGGAGGGAGCCGGGCGGCCGAGCAGGTCACCTCTGACGATCCCCCAATCCAGACCCACTAAAAGAGGGTGACCCCGAGCCCTGGGGAACGTGGCTGACAACAGAATTCGAGGCGCAGGCTCCCGGTGTCGCAGCAGGGAGGAGGGGGGCCGGGAGCCGGCCGGCCGGCTCCCCCTCTCCTAGCTCCCCGTGACAGACAGTGGGTGTGTAGGTGGGCTCAAGCTGGCACCTAGAACGAGCTCCGCCTAGAGCCCTGGGCCCAGCCCACCCGTGAACAAGCCATGCTCTCAGCCCCCTTTGTGCACAGCCAAAACCCCGAGACCAGCAGCCTCAGCGTGTGGCTGGGGGCCAAAATATCAGGGGGCGATCTATCACTGTAACGACGGCCCCTTTATCAGGGACCTGCTACGAGCCAAGCATTGAGCACAAAGCAGGCGTTATCAATATTTAAGTCGCACCCAAACACAACGCGAGGCGCATAAATGACACGTCCCCGTTTAACGTACCACGAAACCGAGGCACAGAAAGATCATGTAAGGAAAAGGTCTTTCTCATCTCCGGACTCCGAGAGGAAAGAAAGACAAAGGCCAGGTCCCACACAGGGCCACCCCTAAGCTTGGGACCAGTATGTCTGCTGCTGGGGGACAGGTGTCCCTGCCCTGGCCATACCTCAGAGCAAGAGAAAGTGTCACCATGCGGCTGAAGACAGGAGAATTCCTGAAGCAGGTCAAGGGAATAAACGGGCAGGGGGTGGGGGAGGGATACATCAGCCCCCCAAACGCTTCCTGAGGGCCCACTCTGTATTAAGCACTGCGGCGGGGGCACCCGGGGGGCTCAGTCGGTTGAGCACCTGACTCCCGGCTTCAGCTCAGATCACGACCTCACATTTCATGGGCTTGAGCCGCACGTCGGTCGGGCTCCGCGCGGGCAGTGCAGAGCCTGCTTGGGATTCTCTCTCTCCCTCTCTCTGCCCTTCCCTGCTCGCTTGCTCTCTCTCGAAATGAAGAAATAAACTTGAAAAAAAAAAAATACAGAAAGAAAAATAAAGCACTGGGGCAAAACATGGACTGAATGAGACCCAGCCCCTGCCTGCAATAAACCAAAGTCTAACATTCGAGCAGCTGGTCAAGGACAGTGAGGACAGGGCTAGTCTGCTCGGGCAGAGAGAGGTATGTATGGTGCACAGGCAAGGCACGGCTTCTCCAGAAAGGTAACAGGAGGGATACATGGGGTGGGTTTTGACGGATGAAGAGGAGTTTCTGTGCATTCCCGAGGTTCTGTGGGGATCAGCGGCAACTCCTTATCTAGATAAAAAAAAGAAATGCCAAGAGCAGGAAGGGCACGGCTGGAGGGGCCAGGCCACTAGAAACTGCCACATCACACAGGTAAGCAGGGGTCTTGGATCTGGGCCCAGTGCCCACGGCGGGAGCTCCAGAAGCCTGCGTCCTATAAACTATAGCAGATTCCAGCTTCGACCACATCCTCACTCTCAGGAACGCGGGCACCTAGAGAGGGGGGCTTCCGGCAGCCCCTGGAGAAGAGAGCGGGGAAGAGTCCCCTCCTAACCTGCCAAAGCCGCAGGGAACGCGGGCGAGCAGGCAGCGCGTGCCTGCCGTGAGAGTCCCCCTGCTCCCAACACTCCCCCGGGCCCCACTGCTCGGCCCTCGGCAACTCTGGGGCCCTTTAAGGCACGACTCGGTCTCCGAAGGAGGGCACACCCACAGCTTACCCGAAGAAACCCTCCGTGAAACCGTCCCAGAGATGCCGCGGCACCGGAAAGGCTGGATAGCGCAGTGCCCCAGAGCAAGCGCGTCACAGCCAGCTGGCCTGGGTTCAAGTCCACTAACTGCGCGGCCTCGGGCGAGTCCCTCCACCTCCCTGAGCCTCAGCTTCCTCCTCTACAAGACGGGTCACAACGGCACCGCCTCAGGCAGCTGGAACGCTCCGAAACCAGGATCTGGCACACAGTAGGTGCCACATAAGGGCTAGCTACGGACAGGAAGCACAGGGCCTCGGCTCGCACTCGGTGGCCCCGACACGCGCCAGGCAGAGGCTGCGACCCGGCAGGCCCTGAACCAGCACCCCCACCTCCTCGTGCCTCGCTGGGGGCACTTCCTCTCCTCCCGCCACCACACCCCTGCTCCTGCTCCTGCTCCGTTCGGCCCAACCCCATTTCTTGGCTCAGCCTGCAGGGGTGGAGTGGGAGGAATCGCTGGCCAGTTCACGGTGGGGGGGGGGGGGGGCCCGGGGGGGGGTCCTGCCTCTTGGGCTCTCCCGCCACAACCTGGCCACCGGTGGCAACGTCTAGGAGTCAGCTCTTCTCTACACTCGGCGAGCCGCTCCGCTGACCTGGGCCTTAGTCTCCCCATCTGCAAAACGGCCACACTCACTCAAGGCACCAACCCCCCAGGACTTTTACAAGGACGTCCTGCAAGGAACGAAGTCTCTCTTAATGGACCCCTTCAAATGGGCCTCCCCCCGCCCCCCCAGCAAGGAGCACGGTGGGGAGCACAGGTGCGGGCCGTGGATTCAGCACCGCGCCAGAAACTCCCTCCCGCCCCCCGGGCGGACAGCCTCTCCCCACCTTGACGACCGAAGCCAAACCCCTCAGAGGGTCCCATGGGGCCCCTGCTGCCCCTGGCCTTTGGGAGGCCACTGCCGGCGGCTCCCGTGCGGAGGACAAACCCAGAAGCTCGGGCCAACAGGAAGGGAGGGGCAGGGGCTCTCACCAGATGTGGGGGCTCAGGTGAGGGTCTCGCTCGAGACCCTGCACTCCTGCAGGGGGCCCCGGGGTCCACGTGGCCACAGAGCCTGGGGGCTGTGCCTGGGTCACCTGCACAGAGAGGTGCACGCGAGCCCCGCCCACGTGGCCGACACCGCACCTCCGTCTACAAAGGCGCAGACGTGCGCACACGTGGGTGCCACACAAGCCGACTCACACCCACGCCCACGGCCACACGCGCTAGGTGCGGGCACGTGCGTATCCGTGAAGTGTAAACGACCAACCACACACGCGCCCCAAGCACACCCACTTGCGCACATCTGCACAGGTCGCACAAGGGTGCCTGCGGACGCGCGGGTGTGGAAATGCACAAAAAACCGCGATAACATCCCGTACGTGCACACGAGTCACAGCGACACACACACACACACACACACACACACACACACTCACACACACACACGCACCCCTCCTCTCGGGCAGGGGCTCGGAGCCTCACCCCACCACCCCCCTGCCACAGATCCCTGTTCTAGCTCCTCAGCTCCCAGTCGGGCCTGAGCTCCAGGCCCCAACCCCTTCCTCCACAGTGGGGGCAGCGCCCACGCACCCACCCGCCCAGAAAGCCCGAGACCCCAGCGCCCCTCCCCCAGGCCCCGGCCACAGCACCCGTCCCCCCCGCCCACGGGCCCACATGCCAAGCACAGCAGCGTTTCAGACCAGCGCTTACCCCGGAAGTTGAGCACACACATCTGTACGCGGGGCCTCGACACGCGGCCCAGAGCGTTCACGGGGCGTGATGGGGGAGATGTGGCAGGGAGGCAGAATCCGTCCTAACGTACTCGTTAGGCCAACATTCTCTACGTGCAGAAGAGGAAACCTGGAGGAACTCTGGACCCCGGGAGTGGCAGAGATGGCCCGTCACAGACACGGCTCACAGAGGCAGGAGCCCGGTGCAGGTGCCCGTGCTGGGGACTGGACCAGAGCCAGCGCTCTGAAAGCCCTGAATCCCAACGCAGGATGGGCTGGGGGAGTCTGAAGCTGGGCATCGGGGCGCCTGGACCCCCAAAATGCTCTACAAAATGCTTCCTGGTCTCAGCTACTGACACTCTCATCAGCATCACTACCGACGGCATTATTCGTTTCTGTCCTGCTCACCCCTAATCGTATTAGATGTTTATTTTCTTTTCATTTCTTTATTTTTAAAGTAGCCCAATGTGGGGCTTGAACTCATGACCCCGAGATCAAGAGTCACGTGCTCTGCCGACTAAGCCAGCGAGGCGCCCCTAATCACATTACATAAAAACCTTACTAGTAAGATGCCGGAAACGGGAGACGCGAGAAGATGTGGCTCTTACTCTCTGGCTTCCTCGTCGCTCAGCAATGCACAGAGAACGCACGCACTCGCAATCGCACACGTGCACACAGTCACCCAGAGGGGTCCACCCAAACACGTGTGTGCACCTATGTGCGTGCATGTGCTCAGTCCCCGTAAGTTCAGCCTCCCCACCATGTTCGGAACAGGTGGGGGTCGTCCGCCCTGGAAATATCCTTCCGGCTTGTGCCGATAGCGCCCGTTTCTGCACACCTAGTTCAAGTCCTGCTTCCGCCGGGAAGCCTGCCTCAATTGCCCAGGGCCCCAAGTTCCTCTAGAGTCAGCACCAGGCAAACTGGCGTTTATTTGTACACCTCATGTGTTTGCTTTACCAGAACCCTGAAGCGTGGACATGATCCTAGACCCGTAGGCCTTACCTCCCGCCCCTCACACACTCCCACTGAAGATCAAAGGAGACCCTGACCCTTCGCTGAGCCTTGGCTTGTGCTGTGACCCCCACACACCCGAACGCCCTCCTCCTCAGGGGTGAGGGCCCACCCACTGCTTCGAAGAAGCCTTTCCCAATCCTGGCCCACCACCCTCCCTCCCTCCCCGCCTAGTCCTGCCCCCAGGGGCCTGCAGAAACACTGCCTCCTGCTCGGCATCTGTGTGCACCTGCCCGGCCCCGCCCACACAGGCAGCTCCTGGGAGGCAGGAAAAGCCTTGCTCAGCTGGCTCCCGCTGTGCGTGCTGGGCGCCTCATCCATGTGCCCCGAATGGATAATGAGCCAGAGTCCAAGATGCAGAAAAGCCAGGCAGGCCGTGCCCGGCAGGGAAGCTGCGTTTTCCAGCCGGCAAGGCATTTAGAGACAGACCCTTGTCATCCACCTCTCAGAGGAACCAGCAGGAAAGGAAGGAGGATTAAAATTTAATCCTATTGATCCCCCAAGGGGCGGAAAGTTCTGGCTGCTCCTGCCAAAGGCAGCTGAGGGGCTTCCTGCCCACCCAGCCTCCAGGCCCTGAGGCTCAGCCCGCAGGGAGGGACCCCCCCCCACCTCCACGCTAACCTCCACTGGGGCCAGGGACCAACCTCGGCACCCCCAAAACCAGACGACCCTTCCAGGGGGAAGTGTCTCCCCTCCCCTCTATCATCCTGCATTTATTCAAAAAATGTTTACTGAGTACCTACTATGTGCCAGGCACTGTTCCAGGTGCTGGGGAGACAAAGACCCCTGCCCTCACAGAACTTCTGCTTACGATAAACAAAATGAACAATAAAAGACGAATCACACCCAGAGGAGGGGGAGCAGGGGCAAAAGAGAAGATCAAAGCTAGGAAGAGGAGACCCGACTCTTGAAGCTTTTCAGGATTAAACAGAGGGACAAAATGGGCCTTGCTGAAAAGGGGAGGTTTGAGCAAACTGCTGAAGGAGCAAGTGAGCCTAGTGGGGAAAAAGGAGCTCCAGGCAGAGGGCACAGCCAGTGCAAAGGCCCTGAGGCAGGAAGAACAAAGGCAGGTGGGGCTGGGGCAGAGTGGGGGCATAAATGAAGGGATAAAAAGGGGAATCAGTGACAACGAGGGGCAAAATTCTGGGATCCACGGTGTGATGTGTGGGTGTGATTCTGTCTCCCAGACCACAGAGTTAATGCCAGTGGGCCAAGGTCACCGCTGTGCATCGCTGCCTGGAACGGCGGTGGGCACAGAGCAAGTGCTCAATTACAGGGCTGCCGAGTGGATGAATAAACGAACGAATGAAGAGAATGTGTCTAATGCCCCCAGGGAACCTGAACTTACCCGGCAGGGGCCTGCTCTCAGCCCCCCGGGAGCTGGGGAGCCAGGGTTCAAGTCCTAAGCGGCCGCTCACTAGCTATGAGGCCTCGGGGAAATCATGGAGCGTCACGTAACCTAACTCGGCCACTGCTACACCACGAGGACATCGGAATGAAATCACGAATGTGGGCAGGAAGCCCCCAGCCTGGGGTGCGGGAGCAGACCGGGCAATGCCAGCACCCTGGGGCCCCATCGTGGTAATCACCAGCCCGGGGTGGGGGGCACAGGCTGCAAGTGCCTGCAAGTCCCAAGCTCTTCTTGGGAGAATCCCCCTCCCTGCATCTAGCCCTGGGGGTGGGGCAGCGGTCAGTCTCCAAGGGCAGGGCTGAGTCCCAGCCCTGACCACTCAGTATAGTCGGACCCCCCGCCCTGGGAGGTGGGGGCACCTAGAGCTGCAGCAGGCTTTCCGGCACGCGGGGAAAGCGGGGATGGGGACACAGAGCTCCCCGACACCTTATTTGAGGGCCTGGATCCACCCATACCTGAAATAACAAATTTCACGGTAATTTCATTACAAGACTCAATAGACCCCGTTCAGCCTCAACCAATCTGAGCTGAGTTTTTGTCTCTTGTATCCAAGAGTCTTGACTCACCGGACCCTTCCTGGTACGGCACTTTACAGTTTACAAAGCCCCCCCAGCCACGATCTCGGTCACAACCAACCCTGTGACTTCAAGAACGCGGCCGGGACCCAGAGCAGCCAAACACCCGAGACTAAAACAAATGGCCCAGCTCATCCGGGTGGCGGCTGGCCTGGGATCCAAGTCCCCCCTCCTCTTCCCCCGCCGCCTCCCCCCCCCCCCCCCCGCCTGCCCACTCACACAGAAGCTGCAGAAAACCTGGACCCTGGACAGGAGGAGGCGGCAATTCTGGGAGAGAGACCATCCTGGCTAAGAACCGGGAGGGGGTGTGTGAACTGCTCTTGGGGGAGGGGAGTGCTGAGCCGAGGAGCCAAAGACCCATGGGATCTGCAGCCACAGCTCTTTGGGGAGAACCTGGTGCGACCTGAAGGACAAACCCCAGGGAAAGGCGGGCCAGGCTTCCCACCGGGGCACCAAAGGCCTGTGCCTCTGCGTTCACCCGGTCCCGGAGGGCTCGGGGCTGCAGCCTGCTGGAGTGCCAGTCCCTGGCAAGGAGCAAGGGCAGTGTGGTGACATCCTGAGCAGAGCCACCAACTTGCCTCCACAGCTGCTGGAGAGAAGCACGCCTGCCCTGTCACCTGAGGATCGGAGGGCGGGGGGGGCGGGGGGTGGCGGTAGGCAGGGGAGCCACCTGGGGCGACACGCGGGAGCCCTGCCCCAGTGCCCTCCACCACAGGCTCCTGGAGTCGGCTCAATCCTGACTCCGATTCCCGGCCACAACGCTCACTTGCTGTGCGACCTCAAGCAGTTCACCTTCCCTCTCTGGGCCCCGATTTCTTAATGAGTAAAATGGAGAGAGTACCTGTTTGGTACAGATCTGGAGGGAATTAAGTGAAATCCTGCAAAACATAAACAATCACCAGAAAAGAAGCATGGCCACAACAAACACCAAATAGCAGTCGCTCACCGCCAGGCCTTGCTCTAAGGGCGCTACATGAGGAGCTCATTCAATTCTCACGCCGCCGTGCAAGGAAGGTGCCGGAACCATCATCGCTTTGCAGTGAGCCACAGGGAGGTTTAAGTAACTTGCCCAAGGTCACCCGGCCAAGGCGTGATAAAGATGCGACGTGAACCCACGGGCACCCAGCTAAAGCATACGTGACCCCTCAGCGCCCCTATCGTCTTGTGACGGGGCCAGGGTACGGGAGGGCGACCGGCCCGGCAAGGCCCAGCACGCAGCTCTGGGCCCCCAGCAGGCTCAGTCTCGGCCCGTGTCTGTTGCTGCCTCAACAGGCGGAAGCATAGCCAGTCCAACTGATCCAGGGGTTCCTGCCCCGGAGCCACGGCCACGGGCACCAAGCACAGGCTCCCAGGCTCCAGAGCAGCCCCCTGGCCCCAGTACCCTCCCGGCCCCCACCCGCGCTGTGAACACTGGCCCAGCACCCGGGCAGAACCTATCGCACAGACGGCTGGGAAAGATGGCCAAGACCCCTGCGCGGGAGTGGGGGCCCAGAGGAGACGAGGCCCCCCATCTGTCACACTTCGCTCTGTAACCTCAAGACAAGGCACGGGTCCCTCTCTGGGCCTCAGTTTCCTCATCTGCAAAATAAGGGAGGCAACTCAGATCCACAGGCCCCGAGTACACGTGCAAAGAGTCGACTCTAAATCGTGGAAGCCGAGCTCTCGCTGGCTTGATTGGGATGACAATGAGCTCAGCACCTCACCAGACACCGGGTTCCACTTCAGGGCACCTCGGGCCCCGCAGACACTCTTGCTCTGGTGCCCTAAGCCACTCCCCCAAGACTGGGCCCCCTCCCATCACCAAGCACCGGCCCTCCACATCCCCAGGAGCCCCCTCAGCCTGCTACAGACCCTGTGTTCGACGATGCCGAAGGCCCCTTCCAGGCCTCAACGTCCGCAGAGGCCAGCGCTGACGATCTAGGACCTGATGGCCCCCAGGTTCAAGTCCCAGGTCCACCACTTTCTAGCTGTGTGGCTCTGGACAAGTCACCTAGTGTCTCTGGGCCTCAGTTTCTCCCTCTGTTAAATGGAAACGGTCGCTGTACCCACCCTCCCAGGACTGCTACGTAAAGAACCTGGCCCACTGCACGTAGGAGCCGTTCGCTTAACGTTTGCCGTTATCGTCCGTAACAATAACATCAGTATCGTCTTCCCCGCGACAGGAATTTCTCCGGCACGAATGCCAAGCCGCTTGCCCAATCCTTCCCACCTCAACCTTCCAATCGACTGGCCCCTGAGGCCCGCCCCCAACCTGGCGCCTACACTTCCACACCGCATCCCACAGGCCAGCCGCGGTCCACGCCGGGCCGCCCCGTCCGCTCCCGCTCAGGCCCGTGTGCGCGCGTGGGAGACGGCAGAGGTCCCCGTTTCTCAGTCGGGAATGCTGAGGCTCGGGGAGAGAGCCAGGCCCCTCGCGGCGACACCCGCACCCCACCCGGAGGCCGGCCCAGGGCAGGCAGGAGAGCAGGGAGTCGGGGCGCCTCGGGCCGGGGCAGGGCGTACCCGGTTCTCGTCGTAGATGATCTGCACCAGGCTGCGATGCTTCGACTCGATGGGCGGCGGCGACACGGGCTTCTCGGGCTCCGGGGGCTTGGCGGCCTCCTCCTCCAGCTGTTGCTGTGGCAAAGGGGAGAGCGCAGCGGTGAGCGGCCTGGCAGGCGGAAGGCGCACTGCAGCACCCCCATGGCGGAGGGCGGCCCCGCGGCCCCGGCAGGCGACGGGCCCCGCGGACTCGCACAGGAAGTCAGGCTGCTAACCACTTCCTCTGAGTCACCCACCAGGGGACTCCGGGCCCTGGAGAGGCCCCCAGCTCGGCAGGGAAGGGCCCACCCCAGGCTCTGGGCTGTGTGGCCGGCCTTCCTGCGTTCGAATCCCACTCTGTTGACTTACGAGCCAGGTGAGCAAAAGTGAGCAGCTCCTGGACCTTGATGCGCTGCGGTCTCCTTATCTGTAAAACGGGGCTCAGCGCCAGGCCTCCCGGACAAGTTACCGCATGGGCGAGCATGGATGGGGTGGGGGGGGGGGGGCCACGAAAAACCGGCGGCTACCCACCGTTATCCGCCCTACAAGTACCATTGGCATCAGGAGAGGCCGTGCGGACTCCAGAGCCAAAGTGTGCAGCCTGGAGCCCTATTTCTACACTTGCTGAGTCGGTAACTGCTGAACTTCTCTGTTCAGCGGGGAAAATGAAACCTCCACCCTAGAGGGCTGGTACGAGGGTTCAAGGCCCCCAGCAACGCACCCAGCACCTAACAGGCAGCTTCTGACCCTCGTCTGCCTCGCGGCCTCTGTACTAGACCGTCCTCCTCCAAACGCCGTAAAGGGCGTCCCTCTGTGCCGCTGTCTGCTTTGTACCGAAAAGGAAAAGTAAAGACCAGAGAGCCTAAGACACCGGCCCAGGGTCACACAGAAGACCGATGCCCAGATGTGTGCCATCTGAGAACATGCCGAGTGAGAACAGACACGCTCTCCGCTCATGACGCACGGCCTGCCCACGACCACGGAGCAAACCGCCGTGAAGTCAAAAAGGCAGCCAAGAGAAGAGCACGCGGAAAGAGCCGGAAAATCCGGTCCTGGCTTCTGCCGGCACCAAGGCCTGGCTGGTAGAGCCACGCTGCCTTAGCCCCACAGTGACCCCTGGCAGTAGCTTCCAGAAGGGCAGTCAACATCTGACAGAACAGAGAAATCCCCCTGCAAAACGTGCAAAAAAACAAAACAAAACAAAAAACAACGAAGCAAAGAAATGGAAGAAGCACACAGCCAGAAAGGGCAGGCGGAAAGCAGACTGTCCCCCGTTCGCGAAGCTGGTCCGCCCTGAGGCACCGATGAGAAACACCACCTGAGACGCACAGAGACCCTGGCGATGCAGAGCTCCACCGGGGCCGGGGTTCAAACCTCGCTCCAACACCGGCTCTGTGGCCTTGGGTAAGTCACCACACCTCTCTGACCCTCAGTGTCTTCCTCAGAGAGGGAGGGGGGAGCACCTTCCCCCGGGGGGGGGGGAGCACGGAACACCCCGTAAGGCTGCTGGAGGATCAAAGAGGATGCGCATAAAGAGGGCTTTGTCTACAGAGCCTGATAAACACGGGCTACCGAAGGCAAATGAAACCACAGCGAGAGACCCCTTCTGCCCATCGGGACGGCGTAAACGCCAACAGAAACGCGGAGAGAAACAAGCACTGGTGAGGACATAAGAGACGGGGACCTCCGTGCACCGGGGGCCAGACGGTAAAAGGGGGCAGGTGCTCAAAATGTTACACGCGGGGCTACCAGGCGCCCCAGCAATTGCGCCCCTGCGCACAGAGCCGAGAGAACGGACAGAGCAGCTCACACAGAAACGTGAACACGAGCGGTCACGGCAGCTCTATTCGCAGCAGCCAAGAGGTACGAACAGCCCCACGTCCATCAACACGTGACTGGATGCACAGAACGCGGTCCATCCACACAGTGGATGCGACTTAGCCTTGAAAAGGAACGAAAGGGCGCTGGGCTGGCTCGGTCGGTAGAGCACGTGACACCATCTCAGAGTCACGACTTCAAGCCGCGTGTTGGACTTGGAAATTACTTTAAAAAAAAAAAAAGAGGAAGAAAGGAAGGTAGCGCAGACACCCGCTATGTGTTACAGGATTCCGCTAATACGAAATACCGAGAACGGGTAAACCCGTAAAGACAGAAACGCAGATCAGAGGCCGGTGGGAGAGGAGGGGCTACGCAATGACAGCTAACGGGCACAGGGCCTCCTTGAGAGGAGATGGAAATGTCCCGAAACCAGACAGAAGGGTAGTGGCCCAACACCGTGGAGGTGCTAAATGACAGTGAATTGTTCACTTTAAAACGTTTTGTGGATTTCAGTTAAAAAAAAAAAAAACTGTGAAGGGCTGCGCTGGGCTGCCTGGCTTCCAGCCACAGTCACAGACGCGTGCACACGACCCGCAGCTATAGCCCCGTCCCAAAGCCAGGCCGGGAGGGACCAAAGGTGCCCGTACTCTCCCCCGGCCCGTGCAAATGCTGCCTGACCCCGAACCAGGGCCCGGCCCCCTCTGGGGACGCCTGAGCCACCATCTTGCAGACCCACGTACTGTCCCGCAGGTCAGGGACACCTTGCTCGACCTTAATGAGCAGCCCAGCCTCAGGACCGTCCCCCAGTCCCAGCTCTTCCGTGTAAGCACCAGTCCTGATGCCCTTGGGAATCCGTCAACAGCCCATACAGCCATCCAACCCTGCTGACGCGGTCCCGAACTGGCCTGACTCACGGCCCCTGGTGGCCAGGGCGGCCCTTGACCCTACCTGGAGCCCAGACTCCCTTGCCTAGAGGGCATGAAGTGTGACCCTGCTTCTCCCAGGGGAAACCCAGATGCTTCTCGGGGTCAAGCCGGTGTCACAGCGGCCCAATCAGCAGTTTCTAACGAGCACCTACGATGCACCAGCACTGCGAGGAGCACAGCAGGGAGCGGGGAGACAAGGACCCTGCTCACACCGCCGTGGCGGGGGGCCCACGGTGTAACAAAGCAGCAAAGGTCATCAAGAAGGGCGCCGGGGCACAACAGGGGTGGCAAACTTCTCCGGGGAAGGCCCCGGGAGTAGAGGCTTCATCCCCCAGCCACCCGGTGTCTGTCCTGACCACTCAGCTCTGACGTCCTATCTCGAGAGCAGCCACTGACAACGTGTGACTTTGTGCCAGTAAAACTTTATTTGCGAAAACAGGCATCAAGCCAGACTTTGGATTTGCTGGCCCCGGGAGAGAGGGTGGCTGGGGACGAGAGCTCCTACAAAGGCCTCCGCGGAGGAGACGTCTGAGCAGAGACGGGAAGATACCAAAGGGAAGCACGGGAGGAGCGGGGAAAAGGCGGATCGTCAACTAAGTGCACAGCGATTACTGTTAAAATTAAACTCTACAATTAACATCCCAGATCTCTGTGCTCACTTTTCTTTGGTCTCCAGAGTTGCCGCGAGGATCGGTTTTCACGGCACGAGCCCATCCCCTCCTCACAACCCTGCCACGTGCCGGCACGTCTGGGCCCATTTCACAGACAGGAAACAGAGGCTGGGGGACGCGACTGTTCCGAGGCAGGGCTGGGAGGCCCCGCCCGTCCCGATTCCAGAGCCCCGGCGAGAGGCAGGTTGCGAATGAGCAAAGACAAGCTCAGAGCCGTTAACTGCCCGCCCGGGCATCGCGCATCACTGGGAAGCAGCAGAAAGGAGATCAGGCCTCAGAGAGCCTGGCTGTGAATCCTCACCTCGCCCCCACCCCCGTGCCGGCCGGTACAAAGCCCGAGGCTTCTGTGCTTCAAACTGCACTAAGCTAAAAGTTCAGCTCCTTAACCGCACCAACACGTGTCACACGTGACCAGCGGCCACCTTTGCGGACGGGGCAGACCTAGAACGTTTCCGCCATCGCAGAAAGTTCTGTGGACGGCAGCGCGCCCCTCAAAACGGCACTCTCACCCGGGGAACGTAAGGGCAAGGACACGAGCCAGCAGGTGGGCAGGCTCAGCACACGCTCCCACGCCTGTGCCCGGGGTTCCCGGGGGGCCACCCTCCCCAAGCGCCCGCACCTGCTTCTTCTTCAGCTTGGAGATCTGCTGCTCCACCATGGTGATCTCGCGGTCCACCCGGTCCATGTTCTGGATCAGCTCCTCCTTGGAGAGCCGCGGAGGTACAAGCTCCAACTCAGGGTCGGCGTGCGGCGGGCTGGGGGGAGACACGGGCTCCAGCTTGCCCGCCAGGCTGCGGTCCTGCGGCAGAGAGGAGAGGAGCGCGGGGTCAGCACAAGGGGCACCCCGGCCGGCGCCCCCCCCTCGCTCCCCAGGTTCCCAGCCACAGCGGACACCCGTCGCGACGGTCCCCACGTCCCAGACACGGGGTTGCTGACCACTCCCCACCGGTGCACCCTGCCCAGCCCCCTGCCCGCTCCGCAAAGGTCAGATCCCTTGTCCTCCTGTAGGCCAGTTTTCACCACCCCCTCTTCCCATAAGACTCCCCCTCTCTTGCCCCACCTGCCTGCCGGTGTCCTCCCACCGAACCAGACTCCCCAAGGGTGAGCACCGGGACCCGCACGTCGAGACCCGCATGTCGGATCCCTGAAGGCGAGGCCTCAGCGGACCCTCCGTGGACAGTTATTCACAATGCTCTGTCCGAACTGGCAACTTCACAGAAAGTTACATAGAGGGCAAGACTGGTTTTGTACCCCCTACCCACCCCCGCCCCCACCTCCACGAAAACCACAGGACAAGAGGCAGAGAGATCAGAGTCGCTGTCTGCACTGGGGGACACTGTCTTACTTTCACTGACTAGTATTTTCCTGCTTTTCCTTCTTTGAGAGTTACTCTTTGTGTACTAAAGCTGTTTTTAAAAAAAAAATTTTAACGTTTATTTATTTCTGAGACAGAGAGAGACAGAGCATGAACGGGGCAAGGGCAGAGAGAGAGGGAGACACAGAATCTGAAACAGGCTCCAGGCTCTGAGCTGTCAGCACAGAGCCCGACGCGGGGCTCGAACTCACGGACCGCGAAATCACGACCTGAGCCGAAGTCGGCTGCTTAACCGACTGAGCCACCCAGGCGCCCCTAAAGCTGTTTTTAAAATTGGGTTAAACAAACGAGGGGATCCTTCATTGGGCTATTTGTTTGACGCTTCGTTCCACCAGCTGAAGTTTACTGAGCACCCAGTGTCCTGGGAGCATATGGGGGCGCAGGGGGGAGGTTTAAAAAAAAAAAAAAAAAACCAAACCAAAACAAAACGCAGTCCTGACTTGAGCACTCACCTGCATGGCCCCAGGTTCAAATCCCAGCCCACTCGGCCCCCTCCCAGCCTTGTGACCACAGGCAGATCAAGTCTGCTTCTAGCCTCCCTTTCCTCATCTGTACAATGGGACAAGTTCCACCTCCCAGGCTGTGTGAGACTGGGACCAGCGAAGAAGCACAAAGGGCTCAGCTCAGGCCCTGGCACACAAGTGCCTCCTGTGCAGTGGCTGAGACCGTCCTGCCCCACAACCTGGGCTCCGGGCCCGTCAGCACAGGCGGAACCCAGCCCGCGCCCGGAGCCAGCCGCAAGGCCAAGCCAGCAGCTGCTGGCAGAGGAGGCCCCGGGAGGAGCTCCAGGCGGCTGCCTCCCCGCCCCCAGGCAGCTGCACCGGAGGACAGAGGACACATTATTCCCCAGGACAACTGCAGCCCCAGGGACTGCCAAGTGCTCCCCATCTCGGGACTAGCAGAGGCCGCTCTCTCCTACATCCACGCCTCTCCCCCCTACAGACCCCCTTGGGCAAGGTCCACGGCCCAAGGTTCTCAGGATGTCACTGGGTTTGCCTTCTGCCCCCGTTGTTCCCAACTGAGACATGGGGACAGCTGGCATCAGGACTCCCAGGCCTTCCACGCTCAGAACCTTCATGGGAAATGCAGAAAAGGCCCCAAGTCCCTCAACCACCTGGCCCCCACACTGCTCAGGCCACCTCCACAGGGAAACCCCAGAAAGCAAACCAGGCACCGCTCCTGACTCGGCCCATCCAAGTTCTCAGCACAACTTACCCACCAGACTCCCACAGCAGCCCTCCAGGGACCTGCTACTTTGTCCCCATTGCACAGATGAGGAAACTGAGAACCTGAAGGCACCTGCCCGGTGCTGTTCTAAGCCAGTGGCCAGCACGCTTTTCTTTTTCTGTAAAAGGCTAGGTAGAAAATATTTCAGGTTTGCATCTTGGACTCTGCCCAATCACTCACCCATCACTGTATTGGGAAAGCAGCCACCGACAAGATACAAACAAATGGACATGGCTGTGTGCCAATAAAACTTTATTTACAAGAGCGGGCTGAGCACTAAGTTTGAAACTTACTAAGTTTGCCAACCTCTCTGCTCTTCGCAATTCACAAGTCTTAACTCAGGTCATTGTCACAAATACCCTAAGAAGTAGGAATAAATAGCGTTTTCCCCATTTCCCAGATGAAGAAACTGAGACCCAGTAAGGTTCAGCGACATGCCTGAGGTCACCAGCCACAATGCAATGGAACCCTGGCTCAGAGGGCACCAGAGGCCGAGGTCGGGCCTCCATCATACCCTCTGGAGGTGGGCGGACCACGAGACCAGGCTGCCGGGTGTTCCACAGCAGAAGCAGGGTCCAGAGCACGCATTTATTTACCTCAAAGAACGGCATGGCTAGGCAAGCGCGAGCAAGATCTCTTCTAGAGTCCAGGACCCCTGAAATTTGTGGCAAACTGTGTGATGAAAAATTCCCTAGAAAGGCACTCGCTGGGCTTGGGGACCTAACTACTCCCCAACAGGAGGCCCGTGCTGGTGGACACGAGTGCCACGGGCACCTGGCCCCACACACACCAAACCAGAATCAGCTCACGTCCTCTGGCACCTGAGGGCCTTTGCACAGGCCATCCTCTCTGCCCACAGGGCCCCACTCCACCTCCTGGGCCAGCTGAAACCCGCCTTGCCTTCTCATGCCACCGCCCCCAGCCCCTAGCTGAGTTCTGCCCCTTCCTCTATGCGGCCAGGGCACTCGGCTGGTCTCTGCTCTGTCATTTCCCAGGGTTCTTGAGATACGAGGTGGCAGGGGAGGCGGTCCCGGCACCGAGCAGCATTAGCCGCTGCAAGAAACATTTCCCTCCCCTCCCCTCTCGGGTCTTCCGCCAGGACCAAGAAAGGAAGATCAACAGAATCCCAGCCCAGGAATAGATCTCAAAAGCAACATTAGCAAAAAAGAAGGCCTCCATCCCTAAAGCTGGCAAGGTCAGCGCAAGGGTCAGATGAAGCAAGTGGCAACGGCTGGGAACTGCTGACAAGGTTGCTGGAAAACTTCTCCTTAAATTCTCGATGAATAAAAGCGGGTCTTCTTCAATGGCTTCTTATCGCTCGAAGCTCAGGCTTAGCTTTTATGATCAGCAAAAATGCAGTAGGTCCATCAATGGCTGAACAGACCAACAAAACGTGGATCGTCATACAACGGAACGTGACTCAGCCAGAAAAAGGAACAAAGCCCTGGGCCGTGCCACAACGTGGCTGAACCTTGAGAACACGATGCGGAGTGAAAGACACCAGACAGCAAAGGCCACGGATTACATGACTCCACGTACAGGAAATGTCAACAGGCAAATCCGGAAAGACAGAGCGCAGACTGGTGGTCACCAGGCGCTGGGGAGGGAGGAATGGGGAGTGGCTGCTAATGGGTGTGGGATCTCCTTTCGGGGTGATGAGAATGTTCTGGGACTAGTGGAAGCTTTCGGGGTGATGAGAATGTTCTGGGACTAGTGGAAGCGAGTGGTTGCCCAGCGTGGAGAATGCACTAAATGCCACTGAATTGTTCGCTTTATGTGGTTAATTGCAGGTTATGTAAATTTCACCTCGACTTAAAAAGAAAAGGCACACCCAGCGGGCAAAGGGCGCTTTCTCCAGGACCAGGTTTTCCAGGACTGGGACCCAGGGAGCCTGGCTAGAGGACCTCCAGATGGTTCTCCCGATGGCTGCTGGCCTGATTCACTTCAGCCCAAAGCCACAGGAGCAACACAACAAACCCACACCCCAGCCGGTCGCCAGGTAGGCAGCTGGCACCATTTTTCCCATCAGATGCCCCTGGTGTAAAATTCGGGCCAACACAGAAGAGAAAAACGCGTTATGCAAAATTAAAGACACAGGCAGTGGGGCGCCTGGGTGGCGCAGTCGGTTAAGCGTCCGACTTCAGCCAGGTCACGATCTCGCGAGATCTCGCGTGATCTCGCGTGAGTTCGAGCCCCGCGTCAGGCTCTGGGCTGATGGCTCAGAGCCTGGAGCCTGTTTCCGATTCTGTCTCTCCCTCTCTCTCTGCCCCTCCCCCATTCATGCTCTGTCTCTCTCTGTCCCAAAAATAAATAAACGTTGAAAAAAAAAATTTTTTTTTTTAAAAATAAATTAAAAAAATAAATAAAGACACAGGCAGCAAAAGACCTGTGGCCGGGGAGGCCCCCCTCGTCCCAACTTCAGGAAGGGGCAGGGCTGGCCTCCGACCCTCCGAGTCTACCCCCTTGTGGCAATCACGACAACGGGTTCCAAGACAGGCAAGGACCCCACGCACAGGCAAGGAGGTAAACAGCTGTGGGCAGGAAATGTGGAGATGGGAGGGCAACCTCTCCCTTTTCGCTGGCCTTGAACATGGGAAGAGGAAGGCCCGGAGTCTCAAACTGCCTTCTTGTTAACACAAGACCACAGGAAAAATGGCAGACCAAGAGATGGGGACCTGGCGACATTCACGTCACCTGAATCAAGCTGTGCCTGAAGCCCACCAACCCTGGATTTCAGTCGTATGAGCCAAGACCCATGCTGGAGTGAGTCTGACATGGGTTTTCTGTCCCTTTCAGCCAACAGAGCCCCACCACACAAAGGGACTTTCAGAAGTGGTTCTGTTCTGTGCGTGATGGCTCTAAAGTCCCCTAAAGCAAAGTTTGGTGAATTCCAAAGGAAGCCCAATACCACAAAACTCCAGCGGCTCAAGGGCAGGGAAGCGTTAGAAAACAGAACATTTTTATATGAAAAAGGAACACAGCTGGCAGGGGGCGGGGCGGTAAAAAAAAAAAAAAAAAAATTGCACTGAATTCCTGTCTCATGCGTCCGGCTAAATTCCACACGGCAGACGCAAAAAACATCTGAACACTTGCAGAGCTGTGTTCCCTCCTGGCTTCTTCTCTTGCCCAAATCTGCTCGAACTTTCCAAATGCTCTCAGCAGCCTGGGGCAAGAACAGGGTCCAGGTGGCCCCTGTGCCGGGCCCATCACTCCCCTGACCCCCAAGGTCCAGGAAGAGAAGACAGACACAGAGAAACAGAAACAGACACAAAGACTAAGGCTCACAGAGGGAGAGGGAGCCCACCAGGGAACTTCAAGAAGAGGGACGAGCAGGCGATCACAGCTACTGAGAGGCACGGAGACCCTCAGGAGGTTCCAAGCCACCATTCCGGAGAGCCAGGCTGGGCGGGCAGCTGGCCAGAGACAACTGGCACCCTGTTCTCTGGGCAGAACCGGAGAGGAGCTCAGGCCACAGCCCACTGGGGGCCCCAGTCCCTAGGGAGGAAATCAGACCTCCCTGGCGTGGCCCTTGGCCGGACCACTGACCTGGCCCTCTGCCCCTCCACACATACCCCTCTCCCCTAGCCGTCCAAGGCTCTCTTCGGGAAACAGCTTTTCTAACGGCAACATCCCTCCCCCAGCGGAGGAGACAGACTCAGGTGCCCACGGCGGGGGGCGTGGCGGGCACTGGGAGGAGGGAGGCCGATGGCCGGCTAGCGGGACCAGACGGGAAGCCTGAGGACCCGGGCAGCCTGGTGGGCAGGGATGGGCTGCAGACCCAGGCTGCCTGGCCTTCAGCGACGTGGGCGAGTGGCTCCCACTCGCTCAGCCTGGGGCCCGGGGCTCCTTTACAAAAGGAGATGGCAGATCACGGGAGTGGGGCCGAGATGACGCAACAGCACGACACTCGCTTGGCACAGGACCCGGCTCACCCGCTTAGCACCGTCTTGCCGTCGTCAGAGCCCCGAGAGCCCTCCTCTCCCGCCAGCCCCCCAGCGAAGGCCCTGCACCGGCCAGAAATCCCACCGATCCATGCTATCCGACATCAGGCAGGGAAGAGGACCCACAGGCCCGAGTGGGCCACGTCCACCCCCTCGCCTGCTCCCACCCCCACCAGGGCCGCAGTAAGAGAAGCGCTGACCTCACCCACCAGGCGGGAGGCTGCTAACGAGCTAGTTGTGGAGAAACACTCAGCATGTGCAGGAGTGACGTCCATCCCTCAGCCGGCCAAGGACGGGCATGTCACCTGGCCGCGGTCCCTGCCCCATCCCAGGCAGTGACAGTAAAACAGCTTCGGGGGCAGTTAGGTGACCCTAATGGACAGTCCGGGCCACTGGCTGCGATCCCTCCGTTAGCACCTCTGTCAGCTTCCTCTGTGTGAAATGGAGACCAAAGAAGCTTCCAGCCTCCACTGTCCTGAGGTTTACTGAAACAGCAGGACCACCTCCCCAACCAGCACACCGTAGGCACTTAATCTGTGCACATTCGCCCCCACCAGCTCCGCTCAACCTTCCACTTAAAATTTTTTTTTACATTTTTATTTTATTTTTGAGAGAGAGAGACAGAGAGCAAGCGGGGGAGGGGCAGAGAGAGAGAGGGAGACACAGAATCCGAAGCGGGCTCCACGCTCCGAGCCGTGAGCACAGAGCCCGACGCGGGGTTCGAACTCACAGACCACGAGCTCAGGACCTGAGCCGAAGTCAGACACCCAACCGACTGAGCCACCCAGGAGCCCCTCGACTTTCCATTTTAAAGAGGAGTAAAGTGAAAGAGGTCTCCGGGGCATGTGGGGGGGCATGGTGGCCCCGCAGGCCAGACGCGTTCAGGTAGGAGCAGGCCCCCGTCCGGCCAGGAAGCGGCCTGCGAGCCAACCTCGGTCCCGGCCCCTCCTCTCGCTGCCCACCCTCGGCCCGAGCTGTGCCCCACCTGGCACGCCCACCGCCCCCACCCCTTGCCTTGCACCCAGTGCGGCCGCAGAAGCACCCAGGTCCTCAGGGGCTCCCAGCCAGGGCCGGGCCTTACCTTGGACGGGTCCTCCGAGCCCCCAGGCTGGCCCGCAGCCAGCAGGGGTGAGGGCCGCAGCAGGGGATCCGGCAGCAGCTCCAGGCGAGGGCGCTTGCTCTCGATGAACTCCATCTCTGACTTGCCCAGCTCAGGCAGGTAGGAGTGGGACTCGGGTCGCAGGTGGAGCTCCTGGGACCTGCGGGAGGCAAGGACACAGGGCCTCGCAGCTGCCGCCCTCCCGCCGAGCACCTGCCGTGTGCCCCGCCCTCCGCGACCCTGAGGGAGAAGTGCCCATCTGGCCAAGGGCACACAGCGAGGCAAGCTTCAATCCCAGACTCGTCCTCCCACGAGTCAGCACTCGCTATGTTAATAGGAAGAGAACGTACTGGTGATTCCCCACCCCCGCGCTGCCGAGAGCGGCCCACGGCCAGCAGCATCAGCCCCGCCTGGAGCCGGCTACAAACGCACAGCCTTGAGTCCCACCCCAGGCCTACAGAGTCAGACTGTGCATGTAAACAAGAACCCCGGGTGATTCATGGGCACGGTCGAATCCAAAAAGCCTTGTGGGTCCGACACAGGCAGTAACACACATGCTGTTATTTGCACATCCCCCACCCGGGGCAGACATCACTAGCCAACCACAGCACTCTGGCTGCTAAAGCTGGCCTTGTGTCCTTCCCAGCTCGGCCAGCTGCCTGGGGCAGAGACGGGAGCTGTCCAGCCTAACACTCCCGACCGGCTCTCCTCAACCCTGCTCCCCAGTCTGCAGAGGTCAAAACTGGGCCAGAGAGGACACGGCCTTGCCTGAACACACACAGCACGGCCAGGACTCACAGACTCCGCCCCCGGCTACTGCTCCCGACCGGACAGCCTAAATACCCCTCTGCTAAAATGCATTTCAAGTTGATGCCTGCCCGGAACACTCCAAGAACATGCTCACCTCCGGGACTCTGCACATGCTGTTCCCTCTGTCTGGAAGGCCTTTACCAGCTCTCTGAATGGTCGGCTACATATCGGACAAACGTCCCTCCCCTGAGAGGCCTTTCTGGCCACCCCAGCCAGAGAGCTAATACCTTGCTCACTCTGTAACTAATAAATGGGTCACCTGCCTCATTCTGGAGTCATCTTGTGGGTGTCTGTGAGGCATCTGCCCTGGAGACAGGGCCGCCTACCGTCGTGCGCCCACAGCCTAGAACGGGCCAGCACATGACATCTAAGCTTAGGACTCTTAGCGGTCAGTGCTGTTATGATCTCCAGCATCTTGGGGCCCCGCTCTGGCCTCGGCCCTCCCCTCGCTGGGGTCCCCGTCCCGCTGCATCCCCTTCCCCCCGGATTTAAGGACAGGCAGGCCCAGACACAGGCAGACACCAGAGGGCCCCGGCTGGTAGCTGAGGGACAGAGAGGGACTGGGAGAAAAGGGGAAGACAACAGGAGGGAGGAGGGGGCAGCCCGGGTGCACCCAGGCGGGACTTGTCCCTCTCACCGGCACCCCAGCCCCGCCCCTCCGCATCTTGGCGGTCGACCCCTCCTGCCTAGGACTACCCCCCGCCAGAGACCACTGAAGGCCCACGCTGCAAAGTCGGAGGGCCACGTGGCCCTTCCCCGCTCCCCCGCAACCGCGCCCCAAGTCACAGCTGCACCAGGACGAGGGCAGGCACACAGCACGGCAACCCTCCGACTTAACACTAGCCCTGCACGCTCCTGCCTCCTCCCCCGGCCTGAGGACCGACCTCGCGGCTCCCAGCTAGGCGGCGTGCAAGCCTCTCCTCACCTCTCGTTCCCAGGCTGAAATTCGGACAGCAGGGAGGGCCTCCTCCTCTGGGGCTGGAGGATGGAACCAGGCGACAGGTGTGAGGCGTAGTCACGGGGGTGGTGCTGGTACTCGAGCAGCCCGACGTCCTGCAGTGAGAGGCCGAGGAAGCGGGTGAGCCAAGACGGCCCGCTCCACGGTCACGGGCGCAGCCGGGCACTCGCTCCTGCACGGGGCCACATCCGGGGCCACGTCCGCATCCACGCGTGGCTCCGGACGCCCGGGGTGGCCAGAGGGCATGCCCGGGGCCAGTCGCCGGCTAACATGCACCCTGTGCCGTGCCGCCGCGGTCCCTCACCCGGCCCCACACTGGCACCTGCAGCACGTGCGATTACGCCCTCCTCCCCGATGAGACCACCGAGCCCGCCTGGTAGAGGGCGGCTGGAAAGGGCACAGCCCGCGTGTCTAGCGGGGCACTGAGGGGATAGGGTGTGTGCGTGAGACTGCAGGGCACAGGTCTGTGAGGCTCGAAGACCAGCTTCCAAAACAAGGGGCCACCTTGGGGTTCCCCTGTCTTGTCTGTGAAAAGAAAACCCACCCACGTGTGTCCGGCCAAAGTCAGAAAGGGAAATGAGCTTCAGACAAAACTCTCCTTCTTTAGTAACGTGCCGTCCATCACCCCTTCTCATCTGGGGAAAAACCAAACGCTAACAGATTACAAGTATCCTGATTATCAACTACACTCTGATTCGAGACACGTTAAAAAGGGTTTTTAAAACAGCATAGAAACGAGCGTTTCGAAAGAGAAAACAGGGCCGGCTTCCCACTGTACCAATCCAAATCGATTCGATCTGCCTGCCTAGAACACTCAGTTACACTGTGTGCGGCAATCAATTAGCGATGTCTGGCACAGGTAAGGCTTAGGCAGAGGGGCACCGCGTGTGATTTATCTTCTTCTGGGCACCTCTCTTAATTCTCCCAAGTTTCCGTGAAAAGAGTCTAGTCGGTCTTCTCATGCTCCTGTTGTCCGGCTTTTTTTTTTTTTTAAGCAGTTATTCCTGCAAAGACGATCAGATGCTATCAGGCAGGTGTGCTGGGAGTGTGTGCGTTTCAGACCCTCCAAAGCAAGCATGTAAGAAGCTGGGACGCAAAAGGCTGGAGAAGACGAGTAAATGGAATGAACGGGGACCCCAGCGACTTCGGAGGCTGGAAACGCTGAGGAGGCCCAATGTGGGGAAGAAAGGTTGCAGGGCCTCAGGCTGGGGGAACTGTCCGTCACTCCAACCCTCTGAGCCTCAGTTTCCTCATCTTTGAAACGGGTGCCTGACCGCATGGAAGGAGGTCCCTGTGCTTCCTACCACAAACCCTCCATAACTCTCCAAAGACCTGCCTCAAGATGACAGGTGGCTTCCGGAAGGCAGAGAAGGGCTCAGCCCCCCCCCCCCCCCCCCCCCCCCACTCTGTGATGTCTAGCACGAGGCCCCAGGTGCTCGCAAATGGAGGCGGGTGGGAAGGAGGAGGAAGGAGGAAGGCCCTGGGGGAGGGAGGGAGCGAGGCCTCTGGGATCACGCTGGCAAGGCTGCCAGGCCCAGATCACACGCACGTGCAGAGGTGTGAGAAGGAATCGGCAGCCTCTGCCGTCTGCCAGGGGGAAGGTTTTCCCCACCCGGCTCTCTCGCACAAAAGCAAAATGAGCAAAGCGGCAAGAGACAGACAGTCCGATTCCTCAGGAGACAGACAAGCCAACGCCTCGGCGAGACAGCACCTACGTCGGCCAACGGAGGTGGGAAGAGGCACGGGGCACACGGGGCCCTGGGCAGGGGCGGGGGGGGGGGGCGCGGAAAGGCCACTTCACGAACTTTCTGGCCTCAGTTTCCCAGTTTAGGAGCCAAGCGGGAGACGCTCGTCAGCAAAGCCCCTCCGAGGGGCATCTCGGGGGCCATTTCTGCGGGGTCCTCACTAAACCCCACCCTAGGCCCCGAAGCTGGTCTCCAGGGCTGAGCCGGGGACCCCCTCCCAGGGGGGTCTGGAAGCTCCACAGGAAGCCCAGAATCGGGGACGTCCCAAGAGAGAAGCTGACCCGAGGTGGGGCGCACCAGGCCCTCAGGCTCCAAGCCTCCCGGCCACGTCTCAGAGCCCACGAACTCTACGTGATGTAACAAAATAATAACAACACCCAACGTTCATGAACTGCCCGTGTCTGCCCACCGACAAAAGCTTTAAACGTGTTTTTCATTTAATTCCCATGGTGACGCCATGAGGCGGGTCTCATGCACAGTCCCACAGAAACATGAGACCTCGGGCACAGAGAAGGTAAGTGACTCGCCTAGGAGGGGAGGTTCTGAGATGCAGGACTGAGGCCAGGCTGGCTTCCTGCTGAGGGACGGGGAGGGGCAGACTGCAGGTTCTGAACGTACCCCCAAAAGGTGACAGCAACAAGCCAGACTTGGGGGGCAGGGGCCTGCCCTGCCCTTGCCACATGCTCGCAGAGCTGCTTGCGCAGAGAATTGGGGGGGGGGGGGGGGGCCCCGGCGCCCCCCCCCCCCCGCCTCTGCCAGCCTCTCCTCAGCCGTGGTGCCTCTGACACTAGAAACCGGGACTTGCCGATAAACTATGCCCCTCAAACTCCCCAGGAAGGGGACAGGCGCTGTGGAAAATCAACTTAACCAGGAGAGAACCCCATCTGGCACGTCCCTGGCTAGATCCTAAGGAGCCACAAGGACAAAGGGGCTGAGGCATCTGGGCCTCGGGTCAAATCCAAAGTGGGTCTGGATTCTGGGAGATGTTGGAGGAAGGGGCCGGGAGAAAGGTTTTCTTTGCAGCTGTGCTACGAGAAGATGAGCTCCTCGCTGGCTCCTGGGATAGGGTTTCTCACCCAGGGGGTGCTGAGGAAACGTCTGGAGCCGCACATGGCAGGCAAAGGACTCGTGGGCCCCCCCTGGAGAGGTGGGGCTCCCACCTCAGGGCCTTTGCACGTGCTGTTTCCTCTGCCTGGAACATTCCTTAACCACATTTCCCTGTGCCCGGCCCTCCAGTTCCTTTCAGGTTTTGATCCCAATGTCAACTTCCCAGTGAGGCCTCCTGCCCTGGCGCCTGACTTCAATTAGGAACCCCACAACCTCCGCCTTCCCTCGCCCCTCCTTCCCTGCTCACTGCTGCCGCATGAGAACACCAGCTGCCTGAGGCAGGGATGCTTCTGGTTTGCTCACAGCTCCGTTCCCAGGGCCTACAGAAGTACTGGCAGACGAGGCGCCTACTGAGTGCTAAGTGAATGAACAAAGCTCCCAGCACGGGGGCTCCCGAGAGGCCTTTCTGGGGAGCCGTCCCCCAGCACCCAGAACTGGGGGGGGGGGGGCAGGAAGGGCCACAAAGCTGAGGCGGAGAAACCCCGGGCAGCATTCAGGACACGAGCAACCCACCAGCGCGCCCACACGCGCCCGCGGCCCCCTCTGGCCCAGGCGGGCCCCCGGGTCCCTGACCTTTCACCCAAGGCGGCGCTGCTCCACGTCCGTTGCCCGCGACGAGTGGGTACAGAAGACACGCGTCTTCGTGAGCCAGCCGGCCTGCGCACTGCCGGCCTCGCCACGGCCAGTGCCCGCACCGGACGGGCGGGGGTTCCGTGCAGTTTGGCTTTGGGGCAAAGTGCAGCTGAAACGGACCGGTCCTCCCCACAGAGCTTTCGGGAAGCACCGATCCGGGGCAGCAGTCCGAAACGGGGCCCAAGGCCCAAGCCGGGCTCGGCCCTCGGCCATTCCTCTGCCTCTCGGTTGCAGCTCCGGAACTATGAGGGCAGCAGGGCTGAGCAGTCGTGACACAGGCCGCACGGCCCGAGAGGCCCGACACGTTTACGGAGGTTTGCCGCGGTCTCCTCTAGAGGAAAAGCCCACAGGCGACGCGGAAGAGGACACTCACGCTACGTTGTCGTCACAAGAACGGCGTCACCGAGGTCATCAGCGGCGTCCCGTGATATCCGTGGGAGCTAACGCTGCACAGGCATCACGCGAAGGCCTCTGCCCACGTCCACTAACCTGAGCCTCAGAACCCCGCAGTCACCGCCATCAAATGTCGGGCAAACCGAGGCACAGGGCGGTAAGGCCCCTCGTCCAAAATTCCACAGCCAAGGTATCACTAAGGCAGCACAGAAACGAAATCGGTCTGGCTCCAGAGCCTGTGCTCTTAGCTACCCCTCTACACGGAGGCACAGAGAGGTTGAGTAACTTGCCAGGGTCCACACAGCAGAAAGCGGCAGCGCTAGAAGTCAGACCTTGCACCTTTTGACTCGAATACATCCGTTCAGCACAAGAACTACAAGAGCTCAGGCAAGTCCAGAAGGCCCCGGGGGACTCGGAGAAGTCCCTAGGAAGCCTGACAAAAGGTGAGGCAGGGAAGGTACGTCGGGACCCCCAATCCCGGGAGACGCACAGGGAAAGATGTGGGGTCCTGATTCCGTGAGGGAGGGAAGCCAAGACCACAGAGGTGGAGAGGGCAGGGCACAGAGGGGTTCTGTGGGATTCCCCAGGCAACGCGCACGGTGTCTGGAAAGGCCGAGAGGGTGTCAGAAGCGGGCAGGGGAACGGCCAGGCCTCTGCCCGAGAGCACACCTGGAATCACGCCTTCCGCCCGCACCGTGAACCTCAGAGCAGGCAGCCTGGAGGTGGCGGGCCAGCAGACGGGACGGCTCCCACGGCCCCTGAGTCCAGGGTCCTGCCACCCCAAAGGACAGGGGCTCCCGTCACCCCGCCAGGAGGAAACACAGGACTACCGCAAACCCGCCCAGGCACCTTCCACGGAGGCTCAGACCCACAACTCCGTACTTTAGATAGGAAAACCGAGGCTGCCCCCGACAGGGCCAAGTGGGCAGCCCAGTGCCACTCAGCAGGTGGGAAGGAACGGAGATTCAAGGCCAGATGTGGAGGTTCTTCTGGGCTCCAGGGTAGACTCGCCATCTAAGCAGCCCTGGGCCCAGGGCACATGGAAAGAAGCCTCTGGAACCAAGAGGTGCTACTCCTGAAGATAAGCCTGTTTGTGTGTGTGTGTGTGTGTGTGTGTGTGTGTGTGTGTGAGAGAGAGAGAGAGAGAGAGAGAGAAAGAGAGAGAGAGAGAGAGAGAGAGAAGACTGAGTCTCAGGAAGGTCACAGGTCACCGGGTCCAGGCCCCTCCCCTTCCTCCCAGCTTCCTGCCTTAGCTACTATGCAAGGAGCCAAGACCCTGGGCTCCCACCTGGCTCCTGGACGGGGCATCTTTCTCCCTGTGCCTCGATTTCCCCTTTCTTCCACCCTCTGTCTTCCAGACTCAGAAAAGGGGGGCACCTCACCCCACCTGTAAAATCGGCCAATGGGAACACGTTAGAGGGCACGGGCTGCAGTGGGGAGGGAGGGCCTCCAGACTACAGACCCAATGCTGACCCCCCACCAGCCAAGGGAAAGTGGCTCCAGCCGGGACACATGCCCAGGACAGCAAGACCCACCCCCAACCCGGGGTGCCCAGAATTCTTGCTCCTGCCTTTTAGGTGACAAGCAGGGTTGGGCTGCCCCACACAAAGCAGGGACCGGGGCCCCACCGCTGCCACCACACAGGGCAGGAATGTCCCACCCCACCGCTGCCCCAGGGCCCTGCTCACCCCTGGCCTCAGCCTCCTGCCTGGAGTGGGTGGTGACTGCTGGGGCCTGTCCAGCCACATCCTGCGTCACTGACAGCCCGGTGGGGGCAGAACAGGAGACATTATGGGTCAGCCAGTGACCCCAAATGACCGGGAGAGGGCCCAGCTGGGGCAAAGGGCAAGAAGGAAGGTGGGAGATGGGGCAGCGGGGGGTGGAGGGGGGAGGACTTTCCAAAGCTGTGCCCGCAGGGAAGAGGGGGGAGAGGGGTGGGAACCCGGCAGGAAGGGCCCAGCAACAAGAGAGAAGCCAGAGGCATCGGCCAGTGGCCCCCAGGAGAGGCAGCCCCTGCAGGCAGCTGCGGTAACAGTGAGGTAACAAGGAATAACGACAGCGAACGGACACGTCCGTCAGAGTGGGTGCCAGGCGCTGCCATAAGGATTTCATGCAGATCGTTATGCTTAATCCCCACGAGAACCCAGGAGACGGCTGCTGCCGTGACACCATTTTATAGATTAAAAAACCGAGGCTCAGAACGGTTAAGAACGTGGACCTTTCTCCTCGCCTACGAAACAGTCCCGATCCACAAACAGCGTTCGAGACCCTCTTCGGGGTGATTCAGAGCAGCGAGTGAACTGTCCGCGTAGAAGGTTCTAAACAGGGCGTTTGCCCTGTGGCAAGGGCTCGGTAATCGAGGGTTTGCGGTCGCTGTTGCTGTTGCTGGGGACCCCGATACAGATGGTGACGATACGTAACAACGTGCGCCCCCAGGAGCACACTCCCGTGGCCCTGGGCACACGGTAGGTGTCCAGCAGGCAGTGGCGTCTGTGACCGGGGCTCAGAACCCCGAGGCTGAAGCGGACTGCCTCCCAGCAGCGATCTCACCTGAGGCCTGCGGTTTAGTCTCCTGGCCTCAGTCCCCTCGAGTGCAAAGTGGGGCACCGACGCCAGACGCTCTTTCACTGGGCCGGACAGAGCATCTGAAGACCACCCACAGGCAAGCTCTCGTCCGTCACAGGGCTCGATAAGTGCCCGTTCAGCCCGGCTGGCTCTGAAAAGCATCCTGGTGGCCAAAATCCTCAAGAGGCCGCCGCATCTGGGACACCCTCCCCGCGGGGCCAGTGGGTTCACACGCTCACTGATGGAAATGCCCTCCCACGCCACTTCCTTTCTTCTCACGAAGAGGAACCACGCGCCAAGCAGTCCACACGCATGCACGCACACACGCGCGCGCGCGCGCACACACACACACACACACACACACACACACGGGCCAGCAGAGCCAGCCTCTTGCCCAGCTACGACCGCAAGACCCCACACCCCCCCACCGAGCAGCCAGTTGGTCAAACAGGGAGGCCCCAGACCCCGGGAGCCCTCCGGCAAGGCCCAAGGACACGGTACCCAGTAGGTGCCCAAAAAATGCCAGCAAAGGCCCATCCTCACGGCCACACCGCGCAGCGAGAGGCGCGGCAGGAAACGGGGTCACTGCGAGGAAAAACAAGGGTGCAGCTTAGGAGAGCCGGTCAAGGGCGCACACGTGTGCGGGCCAGCACGTAGACAGCACTCCTCTTTCCCTGCAGGCAGGTCGCCCCCGAGAGGCGGGGCGGCTCCTCGGTGAGAGGAACCGACACCCTGGATCCCCAAATCAGGGCTCCAGACACGCGTTCCGAGCATCTTCGTCTCAGAGCCTCCAGTGCACGAGCTCCGGGGCCACGGCTCAGGGAGGCAAGGGGCTCAGTCAGCACCCGGGAGACCGCAATAAAGCCAAAAGGAGTCCAGGGGAGGCTGGGCTGCCAGCAAAGCGTATACAGCAGGCGTCCCGTGTCCGTACACAAATTCTACAGCTGACTCAGAGAGGCAGAGATCCCAGCTCAGCCTGGCCCCGGTCTCCATCACCCCCCCCCTTTAGAGCGGGAGCTAAGAGATTTTACCAGAATGTCCAGAGGCCAGTGGTCCCTGCCGTGACACCCCAACTCCCCTCAGGGGACCCAGTGAGCCCTGGCTGGACCCCGTCAGAGCCACACCAGCCCTCACGGGGACTCGGGGAGAGAAGGCCCCAAAGGTGGCCCCGGGCATACACCCCCCCCCCCTTACTCACCGTGTGGGGCCGGGCGATCTGCACAGGGTAAGAAATGCCATGGGGCGGGTAGCGGGGCTCGGTGGCCCTCCACGTCTGCGCCACAGGCTGCGTGGACCCCGACATGGCGGCGAGCGTCTGGGGGCTCTGGGGCCCCAATAATCTCCCTCTCGATGGCCACCAAGGTTAAAAGCCAGTCCTCCTCATCTGCTCACGGGCCGCCCTGTCACAGGAACCTGAGAAAAAACCAGAAAAGAAACAAGATCAGCCACGGGACAGTGTTCCCTCCAAGGACCCTGGTGGGGCCCCCTAATAGTTCCTTTGGTCCCTGAGGAAAAGCAAGCACACAGGTCCTCCTGACCCTCCTCCTCCTCCAAGCCGCTGGGCGCTTCCTGCCCACCGACAGCAGGAGGTGGCAACATGGCTTCTGGGGGACCCCCGAGCCACAGACCAGGCCAGACCCGGCCCCCCCCCCACCCACGACCAAGGCCCTGGCTCAGCAGGCACAGGAACCCCAACCCTGTGAACACTGCCCCACCATTCCCCGAAGGGTCCCGAGCCCCCACGGCCCACCCAACCTCACCCCACGGCCCCTGCAGATTTCTGAGTCACCAGGGCAAAGTTCTCGGAAAGCACCCAGTTCAGGCAGGCAGCTGGGGGCCTGTCCTGAGAGGCGCCGCCAGGATGAGGCGCACGGTTGCGTCCCTGGCCACGGTGGGCAGGGTCAGCTCGGGCAGGACACGGGTCACAGCGTGACCCCGGGCAAGGCCGGGCCTGCCTGGGCCTCCGCATGACCCCGTGCAGGAGCAGAGCTTGGGAGTGGGGGGACTGGGCAGCCGGGGGCCGCGTTGGGGAAACAGCTAAGGACCCAGACAAGAGCCGGGGCGGGGGGGAACGGATAAACTGTACCTTCCATGGGACAGAAAACACCCATGTCCAGGCTGGAAAAAAATCTCAAGAAGCAGTCCTGTGCTTTTAGAGCTGGGGAAACTGAGTCTCGGGAGGAAGAAAGGACTCAAGGGCGCCAGGAGGCCCTTAGTCAGAAGCTGTCTTTGCCCAGAAATCTCTGGGGGGGCCTCCATCCCCCCCACCCCTGGGCCGCCTGCCCTCGCCCACGGTGAGAGCTGGGCACAGCCATGGCCACGGCCCACGCCCCCCCCCCCCCCCCCCCCCCCCCCCCCCCGGCCCCCAACGTGCAGCCCCGCCCCCCGCTAGAAAAATCCAAGATGGCGCAGGGGCCTGGCACCTGGACGCCCTGGTGCACCGGGCAAGGCTGGGGCTGCATCTCACGACGCCCCTCGTCGCCCTGCCCCGGGTTCACAACTGTCCTTCTCCACGGGAAGACGCCGGGCCCCTCCCCTGGCGATGGGCCCCGTGGCCGTCTCGAACTGGGACGGAGGGCTGAGGTCGCGGTGGTCAGAGGAGGAACGAGACCCCCATCTGAGGCTCTGGTGGCGTCCCCCTCCCCACCCCCATCTTTCCCGCCACTGTAGATGTGACCTTCCCTTCTGGAACCATCCTCCGGCCTCCCACCGGCGCGCGGGAAGTAGTCACGTGACCCGGGCCTGGCCAATGCAAGTCCTGCATCCCCCGGGCCAGGGATTGGTCGAGGGATGCGCCCGCGGCCCAAACTAGGCCAATGAGAGGCAGTCTTGAGACTCTGGCTGGAGGAACCAGCTTGGCCGGTAACCAGGAGCTCGAAAGCCTGCGGTTCTGGGGGCCACCTCACGGCAGATGCCCGCCGAGCAACGACGCCGCCGGCCGGCAGGAAGCCAGAGCGGAAGGGCGGAGGGAGCGCGGCGGGGTCCTGATGACAGCCAGGCCTGAAGGCGAAGCCTGCTCGCTCGCTTAGGAGAGCAGAGACGGCCGCGTGCTTGGCCTTCGCCGGCCCAACCCGGGTTTCTGTCGCTTGCCACCAGAAGTCTGACTCAGCCAGGGAAGGAAGGAGGCACAGATCAATGCACCTACGGGCACCTCAGCAAGTTGCCCACGTGGGCTTTTCCCAGCCACCGAGACAGGATGTGCCCTGTAATTTTTATAAACACGGGACCAAATCCTGCTCAGTTAACAGACGCTGTTAGTATCACTTCCCCTAGTACCGTCTCTGCAGTGGCTCCAGCCTAGTGACAGTGACGCTCTGATGGGGGGGGCGGGGGGGGGCGGGGCTGCCCTGCCAGTTCCCACCGAGGGCAACGCGACATCTGTCCGATAGCCCAGAGACAAGAAACCGGCCTGGGGAGAGGGGCAGGTGTGGCCACTTCCGGACCCCGTTTCAGAATTCCCATTGCTCCCATCCATCTCGGAGCCCAGTGGATCCTGGTCACGCAACGCAGGGACGCAAATTCTGTTCTGCTTTCTCTCTGGGCTCTCCGAGGGGCTGAGGCCAGCACCTCGGCAGGGAGAGGCTCCCACTGGTCGCCCCTCCTCCAAGCGCAGTGGGGGAGCTTCCAAATGGCTGTTTGATTTTGCATTGCATAAGGCGGCAAAGAAGTCTGATTTACCCACAGCTTTTCTAACTTCCTTTGCCTAACAAGACGCCAACTGGAGATGGCAGGCCTCTGCCAGATGCTCACGCGCGCAGTGCACGTGGGCTGCAGAAGCCGGGGAGGTGACACCTTTCCAAACCAGCCCTGGAGAACCCTCAGCGGCACCCCACCCTCCTCACACCAAGGCCAGGGTCTGGCCGGGTTCCCATTCCCTCAAGACTCACGGTGTGTCGGCTGCCAAGCTCGAGGGGCCTCAGCCATCAACAGGTCACCCTGGCACTCCCTGGCCCCGTGTCCTCACATCTAGGTTGTCCCCAAAGCCAAGCGACTCTGGGTGCCCCCTCCATTCACCACGAGCTTGTTTAATAAACCCAATTTCCACCCCTCCCAACCTCAGTCACATTTCTTGCCAGCTCAAAAAAAAAAAAAAAAAATTTTTTTTTTTTTTTTTTTTTTTAGGAAAACATTTTGGTGGTTCCTCCAAAAGTTAAACACAGAATTACCCAATGACCCAGCAATTCCAGTCCCGGGCACGTTCCCAAAAGAACTGAAAACGGGGACTCGAACAAATACATGTATACGAACATTCAGAGCTGCACTATTCACGACGGCCAAGGGGTGGACACTGCCCAAGAGTCCATCAACAGACGAACAGATAAACAAACTGTGGTCCATCCACACGGTGGAACGCGACTGAGTCACAAAAAGAAATGAACTACTGACACAGCCACACCGCGGGTGTGAAAACATCGCGCCGCGTGAAAGGAGGCGGTCACAAAAGGCCGGCTGGTGTGGGAGTCCCCTTACAGGAAGTATCCGGAATAGGCAACCCCATAGAGACCCGAAACGGACTGGTGGCCGCCAGGGCCGAGGGCGTGGGCAGTGACTGCTAACGGGCACCCGGGCTCTCCACGCGGGGATGGAAATGTGTTCAAATTAGACACAGGTAGTATTTGCATAACACTGTCAATGGAAAAACAAATGTCTTCCTCAAGGTTTGAATGTGAATGACAAGGAAAACTAGGACGCACCTCCATCAAAGATGGGGGTAGGAGAGGGATGAGGGAGACCGACCCCCCCCCCCCCCCCCCCGGGGGACTCAGCAGGGTGCCCCGGATCTGGTCTGGGCTGGAAGGCCTTCTGAAGACCCATCGAGGCTGCAGCCAGTCTCGGCACAGCGGCCCCAATACCACCGCGGATCTGGTGGCTTCGGGGTCAAGAGAGGGTAGCACGCATCCATTTATGGACAGAAACTTCGGGGTCCCCGCTGCGCGCTGAGCCCCACATGAGGGAATGAGGCGGAGCCCAGCTGCCGAGGGTCTCGGTGCCCCGACCGGGTGGGAGTGGGGTGCAGCGGGGAGCAGAAAGCAAACAGTGACCTCGGAGATGGACGCTCAGGCTACTCCAGCCTCGGGGGGGGCGAGGGGGTCTCGGGGAGAAGGGAGAAGTTTCCGGAGCGGAGCCAGGGGGGAGGCAGCGGGAGGCGGCCACCTGAACAGGAGCCCAGAGGTGAGACCAGGCACCCCGTGCTTGAGTAACTGAGTGAGTGAGCACGAGGCAGGTGGGGGGGACAGTCACTCAAGGCCCACGGACCACGGCAAGGATGGGTTCTGTTCTAAGGGCTCTGAGGAGCCACAGACGGTGGTTGGTGAAATGAAGAGTCAGTGTGTTTTATTTGATTTTATTTTTTTTAATTTTTTAACATTTATTTATTTTTGAGAGACAGAGAGAGGCAGAGCATGAGTGGGGGAGGGACAGAGAGAGAGGGAGACACAGAACCCGAAGCGGGCTCCGGGCTCCGAGCTGTCCGCACAGAGCCCGACGCGGGGCTCGAACTCCCGGACCGCGAGATCGGGACCTGGGCCGAAGTCAGCGTGTTTTATAAGCAGGCGCCACAGAGAGCCGGGAGACCTCGGGGCTCCTGCGGGCATCCAAGCAAGAGACGACGCTGGCCGGATCGGAGCGGCAGCACCAGAGAAGGAGAAGCAGGCACAGCCCAGGGAAGTCGGGAAGGAGCTCCACCCTGGGGTGGAAGAGGCCGAGTGGCCTCCCGGGGACGGGGGCCCTCTGTCCCCTCGTGAGGCAGGAAGCCTCACACCTCTGAGCCTCAGTTTCCTCGGGTACACGTCCACAATTCCAGCTCCACCAGCCTGCCAGCAGGTCGGCATGCTTGGGAAGCAATGCCATCACGCCTGGTAAACAGCAGGCGCTCAATGAGGCAAACTCAGCAAGGGCAGGGCTCGGAGGAGACGAGACGGCCCTCAAGCGGGGCTAAGAAACGGCTGAGCCAGGTAGCGTGGGATACTTCCGAGCCCCAAAGCCCCAGTCCGGGCCTCGCACGTCCAAGCCACAAACCAGGGCACTAGGGCCGCCGAGCCAGGCAGAGGAGGGCCAAGAACTCCAGTCCTGCACGGGGCCCGACACGAATGGTCCACGGTGGGGACCACCCACAAACAGCACAGGGGCCCCAGGGTGGCCCTCTACTACTGCACCTGCCCCAGAGGCAGCGGCCCGCCAGAGAGCCCTGCGGGCCCCACGGGGCCGCTCCCCACAATCCTGACCTCACAGCCCGTGTTCCATCCACCGCGTGGCTTTCCGCCCAAATCTGCAGGAGGAAGCTCACCGCTGTGGGTTTTGTCTGCCTTGCCCCTGCTGCATCCCACGAGCCTACCGGTGCGCCTGGCACACAGCAGGTGCTCAGCAAGGGAACCTGTCCAGGCAGGTGCCAGTAACGCCAGGTGAGGCCAGAGCCCTCCTGCCCCCACATTCCTCTCCGGCCCCAGGCAGGACGCTGAGGCCCCACTGAGGCACATTCCATAGATTTTCCGTGCCGCGTGCGGCCCGCTTCAGCTCCGGGGAGGGCGGATTACAGCAGGTCGGGGCCGGGACGGCTCCGAGAGCGGGCGGGGGACGGACGTGCAGGGTGCTCGTTAAGGTGCCTGGGAGCCTTCCGACCTGAGCCCAGGCTCTGGAGAAGACGAAAGGCCAGCTGTCTGCGCCACCCAATGCCTGAGACTTTCCCGTAACTAGTGGGCACCGACGTCAGAACCCGAGGCAGGTGGGGGAGCCTCAGAATGAAAACTCAGCTGTCAGCCCGAGGGAAGCCCCCAGCACGTGCACACACACGCGTGCTCGCCAGAACCCTCCAGAACCCTCCAGGGTGCTCGGAGAAGCCACAGGCCCCACACAGGGGACCTGGTCTCTCGTACCCCCGCCCCCGCCGGCCTGTCCGGGCTGGAGAGACAGTGAGGCACTGGGAACGCCGTGGCCTTCCTCGCCACGGCTCTTCAGCCCCCAGAAGGGCCTGGGACCGCTCAGCAGCTACTGGACAAATGTTTGGATCCACTGGCGATTCCCCTGCAAGGGCCTAGGTGTGCTAGCTTCCCGGAACCTGGGTGAACAGTGCACCACAAACAGGATGGTGGAGGGGCGCCTGGGGGGGGCTCGGTCGGCTGAGCATCCGCCTTCGGCTCAGGTCATGATCTCGTGCTCTGTGGGTTCGAGCCCCGCGTCGGGCTCTGTGCGGACAGCTCGGAGCCTGGATCCTGCTTCAGATTCTCGGTCTCCCTCTCTCTCTGCCCCTCCCCCGCTCACGCTCGGCCTCTCAAAAATAATTAAATGTTAAAAAAAAAAAAAAAAGGAAGGGCTGAAAACAACAGAAATGCATTCTCTCACCGTTCTGGAAGCCGGAAGTCCCAAATCAAGGTGTGGGTCAGGGCCACGCTCCTCCCCCGAGGCTCCGGGTCGGGGGGGGGGGGGGGGGGATCCTTCCGGACTCGTCCAGCAGCGAGTAGCCCCGGGCATCTCTTGCTTGCGGCCACCTCTCTGCTGGTCCTCCCCAGAGAAGGATCCCAGTCATTGGATTCAGGGCCCACCCTCATCCAGTTGTGACCTCATCTTAACTAATCACATCTGCCAAGACCCGCTTTCCAAATAAGATCATGTTCCCAGCTTCCAGGTGGACATGAATTACGGGGGGGAGACGCACATTTAACCCGATACGGTAGGTGCTCGATGCATATTTGCTCGGCCCACTGCTATAATCCGGAGCCTGGCACACAGGAGGATCCAACAGATATGTACCGAGCAGAAACAGCCTGGCCCCGGGAGCACGGAGCCCCGGAAGCCAGCACGGGGGACGTGGGCACCGAGGCTGTTCTGGGATGTGACGTTAAGAGGTGGCAGAAACGCCAGCTAGAACGAAGCGGACTGTTTACGCCTTGAGTTTCTAGTTTCTGGCGTGCCGGGGAAATGGGGAGCCGGCCAAGTACCAGCTCCACCTTCCACAGGGCTCCTTGCTCAGGGATCCGGCTCTCAGCTGAGCCCTGGGACACAGAGAGCCCCGTGGGAGGCGGCCCCAGTGAGCCCAGAGGAGCCTGCCCGGCCCACGAGGGCGGGGGGGGGGGTGAAGCCAGAGTCCCTGCCCCCTCCCAGGCAGCTCCCCGCCGCCAACCACGATTACAGGAACCTTCGTGGGCAGGTTCTGAGACGCGGCCGCGAGTAAAAGACCCCAGACCCCTGCCTTCACGGAGCTGCCATTCTAGCAAGCCAGACCGGAGTAATTACAGGAATGTTGGGAGGTGTCTGCGGTGTGGGGAAAACAAGAAGCATGAGGAGGGTAGACAGGGGATGGCTGGCGGCGGGGCGGGCATGGAGAAGGAGAGAGAGGGGAGAAAGGGAGCATGCGGATGTCTAGGGAAGCTGCTCCAGGCAGACGGAGCAGACGGTGCAAAGGCCCTGAGGTGGGGAGGGAACGGCCAGGGGGCCAGGATGGCAAGAGTGGAGTGAGCAGGGCCCCTGTGAGGTCACGCAGGCTTTCACCGTGAACGAGAAAGGAAGGCGCCACCCTCTGGGCAGGGGTGATGTTCGGGGTCTCCTGTACCAAGCCTGCTCCTCGTGCCCCTGTGTTAAAGGAAACTTCAGCTGTGCCCTCCGTCGGGGAGTAACCCACCCGGAATCCTAACGCGATTAAAGCCACCACTCAGGGTCCCCTAGAACACAGGTCCCTATCCAGCAGGAGTAAAACTGGCCTCCTTGCCCCTGACACGACCTCTCCGCCCCAAGGAGGAGCCAGGGACCCAACCACGGCCTGCTCCTGGCTCTGCCCAAAGAGCAGCACCCCTGAGTGGCCCAAAGTCACGTACGGCTCAGCTCAGAGCACTGCCCTCAGAAACGCCACCCGCCCACCCCTAAATGGAGACCAGCCAAGACAAGCCCGTCCCAAACGGGGTCTCTGCCTCATTCTGGCCAAGGAGGCACTGGGGGCGGGCGGCGGTCACAGCAGTGGACCAGCTGGACAAAAACTCCGGCCAACCAGTGACAGGCCTGTCCCAACACAGAAAGCACCTCTTCACCCCAGGTACTCCACAGAAGACGGATGGAGCGGGAAGGAGGAGTGGGTGGGTGGGTAGAAGAAGGAGGGAGGGAGGAAGGGGACAGCGAGGGGGGAGCATGGATGGAGGAATGACGGACGGACAGATGGACAGACAAATCAACAGATGGACATCAATTTTATTTTCTTTAGTGTTGATTTTTGAGAGAGAGAGAGAGAGAGAGAGAGTGGGGGAGGGGCAGAGAGCAAGGGAGACACAGAACCCGAAGCAGGCTCCAGCCTCCGAGCTGCCAGCACAGAACCCGACGCGGGGCTCGAACTCACGGACCGCGAGATCGTGACCTGAGCCGAAGTCGGACGCTTAACTGACGGGGCCACCCAGGCGCCCCAGGTGGACATCAATTTAACTGTGCCACTGTCCACAGAGCCCAGCGTGCCTTTATTCCACAAGTACGCCTACATCAGGCTCCCCGCCAGCCACTCTGGGAGACACACACGAGCACCACCCCCCCCAGAATCCCCAAGCCTGCACAACTGCCCCCCAAGTACCAGCCTGCTGGGCACAGAGGACCCTAGAGAAAACCGCCTCCAGTCTCCAACTCCAGAATCAGAACAGGGAGGGACAGGTGCAAAGATTCATCGAGAAGAGATCTCTCAACAGCTCAACACCCACAGAAGAGTCCCCAAAACGAGGGCTAGGGCTCAAGTACTCTCGGCTACTAGAAACACGGGGCGGGGACGAGTTAGCCACAATGACGATGGCAATATTAGGCACCGGGCAGGTACTGTTACCATCCCCATGCTGCAGATGAGCAAATCGAGGCTGAGTGAAGTGAACTGACCAAATGGCAGAGCAAGGCCCTAGTTAGGAGGGTATGCAGGCCTGGGGGGACCCGCACCCAAACACAGAGCAGACAGAGAGCTTCTCGAGGGGGGATGAGCATGGGGTCCAGGCATCCGGTGAGATGGGCAGTGGCCTGAGCTGAGCCCACTTCTGACGCTTCAGGGCAACAACAGCGAGGGTCGTGGGGACAAAAGCTGCCGCCGGTCCACACGGGGGGCCAGGTCCAAGGACAGAGAGCCCTGGACTGGCCACGGCCCGCGCCAACCTTCCAGGGAAAACCAGAAGCCCGGTACCGAACACACCCCAGGCAACCTACGCCAGCTCACACCTCCCCTAAAAGGGATCCCCAGCCTCGGCTAGAACTTCCACCGCCCCCAGATGCTGCCTGGTGCCCTCCCGGGGTCCTCAGACCCGCCTGAGAGTCTGTGATTCTACAGGTGGCATTCTTCGGGCACCCGCACAGAGGAAGGCCCCGATTTCCCTCACCGAACGTGACTGCCCCATTCAACAGATCAGGAAACCGAGGCTCAGAGAGGTGAACTCACTCACCCAAGGTCATGCAGCCAGAAGGCACCCTGGTCCAGCCCCACACACCCTCCGAAGTGAGCAGAAGAGGGCCACCGAGGAGGCCCGTTTCGGTCTCCGATTTAGTTGGTACATTCGTGTCCACTGGGCTGCGGCCAGCTCGGCCGCCCAGCCCTGCTCCCCCGCCATAGCCAGATCTGCTCAAAATCGCTTCCTCCTGGACTCCCTTCCCCCTCCCCCTCTTAACTTTAAATTTTTTTTTTTCAACGTTTATTTATTTTTGGGACAGAGAGAGACAGAGCATGAACGGGGGAGGGGCAGAGAGAGAGGGAGACACAGAATCGGAAACAGGCTCCAGGCTCTGAGCCATCAGCCCAGAGCCCGACGCGGGGCTTGAACTCACGGATCGCGAGATCGTGACCCGGCTGAAGTCGGGCGCTTAACCCGACTGCGCCACCCAGGCGCCCCATCCCCCTCTTAGTTTTAAAAGGAAGAGAGAGAGAGAAGCCACAGTCATGACAAACCCTCCCGCACGCCAGGTCACAGGGTCCCCTACGAGAATCCTTGCCTCGAGACGCGCCCTCCCTCTTGGGTATTTCACAAACATTACACTGGATTTTTCCTGGCTCTTCCTCATTAGGTTCTGAGCGCCCCGGGAGGGATGTGTTTTCCATCTGGCCTTCCAAACAGCAATTTTTTCTGCAGAGGGGGAAGAGGGGGAAACCAGAGAAGAAGCTGGTGTCTGGGCAGTGGGGGGGAGGGGGGCGGGGGGGGGGGCGACGCTGGCACCAGCTGTGCGACTGGGCAAAGCGCTCGACCCTCTGCCCCGGGGGCTTGGAACAGAGCGGACTGCAGAGTGGAAAGCAGGGACCTGACTCGGCGAGCCGTGTCGGGGCTCAGCGTGGTACCCGCTCGCAGTGAGCGCTCGTCCACACAGGGGGCGGGGCGACCACATACGGATCCAGGGCTCCGGGATCGCAAAGGCTGCGGGGCTCGGGGTCCCGGATCCGTCCACATCGCTGCCTGGACGGCGACGAACCAACAACCAAGGAGTCAACGGACCACAGATCACCGCTCTGGACATTCTGCTGAATGAAGTGAGCCAGACACACAAAAGGGCAAAAACGCTGTACGATTGCGCTTACAGGAGGCGCCCGGCCTAGTCATCTCCTAGGGACAGAGAGTAGAGGGGTGATGGCTAGGGCCTAGAGGAAGGGGTATGGGGAGTAATGGCCCCTTTGAAAATGCCCGAGACCTGAACGTTTTTGTGATGTGTATTTTACCACAACTTAAAAATTAAGTAATAACAAAAACAAAACAGAAGCAAAGCGCACACCTCCTCCAGGGAGGCCTCCCTGGTTGCTAGCCAAGGCAACCAGCTGGGCTGGTATCCTCTGTGGTGGCTTCCGCTGCCCTGGGGGCCCCGTGGAAGAGCCGGTGCCCGCCCAAGGCCCTGCCAGGGGTCCCGGCACGGGGCAGCAGCCCCTCCCGGCCAGCCACTGAGGGGGACCACAGTCAAGGCCTCGTTGTCTGTAGCCCACGTCGCCCCCAACCCAGGCAGCGTCAGGAGAGGGTTGAAAGGCCCCCCGAAAGCCACGGGGACACAGGGAGGGGCTGACCGTCTGCCGGCTCCGCCCATCACTCACCAGGACCCGGAGGGTGGAGGGGGCCGCGGCGAGGGGGCGCGCGCGGCAGACTCCGGGTTCCCACAAACTTCCCTGCGCAACATCTGGCAAACGTGTCCGCAGCCGCGCAGCTGCCGGAAACGCCTCCTCCCGTCCCGCCTCCACGCACGCTGGGCCCCCCAGGACGGCTTTCTGAGGAATTTATGGGGTCGTCCTGAGTATTTCGGGGCAGATCTCTGGGGGACGTCCTCCACCACGTGTGAAGGAGGACAAATGTTCCCGCTGCTAAGAATAGCTTCGCAGCGGCGCCCGGGGCTGGGAGCCCACCCCCTCCCAGCAGCTCCCCCCTCGCATCATCCCCCCTCCCCACCTTCCACCAATGCCACCCAGGTGCCAGGCCGCGGGGGAAGGGCCCATTTCGACCAGCTCCCTCCAAGGCTCAAATGTGGATCACAGCAGCCCCTGCGATTTCCCGGAGGGCTTTCGCTGATCAGTGAGTGTCAAGGATCAAGAACCCAAAAGGCCCTCCGGGCCCTGCAGCCAGGAGCCCGCAGACGAGCGAGCACACAGGCCTCAGGGCCCGGAGCGGGAGCACGCTTCTGGGATCCGATCACCAGTCCGCGGAGGGAGCAAGATTAACCCGGCTCCGGTGGGGGGAAAGGTCCCAGGCCGGAAATAGGGAGGGGGGAAACAGCGAGGAGAGCTGAGGATACCACGCCAGGCCGGAGTCTCACGGAGGAGAGGGGCAGGTGGGGGCTGCCTCTGTCAGGGGGTGGCCGCTGCTCAACCCCAGCCGGGCATCCTCGCCCCTGGAGAACGGGGCCCAGGGGATCACAGCGTCCAATTCTTTCGGGCAAAGAAAGTCTGACTTCGAGACATCCCTCAATTTACAGTTTTTATTTCAAAAACATGGACCATAAACCCAACCCAATAAATCAGTCTGACATCCAAATACAGCCCGTGGGCTGCCAGGATGTGACCTGTGGCTTCTGACATGTGGTCAGCTGGAAACCACAAGAGAGGGCCCAGCAAAGCCCAGGGGAGCTTGGGGAGCGGGGAGGCCGGTGACAGGCAGGAATGTCCTCCCACGTGGCTTGGAGGGGGACCTGAGAGGCCCCTAATTAAAACAGGGAGTGGGAGGGGCTGGGCCCACTTACCCAGTGAGTCTTAAATAACATCCCCCCCTCCCCAAAGGACACACACTGGCCGTGAAAGGGGGGCTGGGCAGGGACCCCGAGCTGGCTCATGTCCAACACATGGAGTGAGCCGGCCGTGGCCAGCAGCTCTTGCCTTCGCCCACCCAGCACCCGCTGCTTGCAAACTGTACCCTTATGTCCTTGGGGCTACGACCCCTCGATTCTGGGCTCTGAGGGAGGCTGACTCTGCCTCCCGGGTCTGGCCAATGAGCACAGTCTCAGGAGCACCACCAGGGCCACCACCAGAACCACAGCCACCGTCACTGGTTTGGGGAAGGGCTTAACTCTCAAGCTGAGCCCGTAAAGTTCACTCCCACGATTTCTGTTGTGACAGTGGGGACAACGAGGCTTACCTTCCACTGGGCTAAATTGTGATCGTTAGTGTCCAATCTTAGGATTGGACACGGGGAGCCCCTTGTCACCTGAGCCCCTGGATCCAACCATGCCTGAAGCTCACCCTGATATCCTTTTGTGCTAAATGCAGGAGGAGCAGAGAGTCTGCCAATTGCAACCAACACACCTAAGACAGAGACCCCCTGAAAACCCCAGCTCGAAGCCATGGATCTCCCTGGAATCAGATCTGCAGTCTCTGGTCCCCTCACCTGTACAGGTAGGGAGGTCTCCCAAGCCGGCCAGAAGGAAGCAAGAGGAAATAGATGGGATCCCCGGACAAATTCAGCCTAGGAGGAAGGGGCCGGACAGGAGCCTGGGATAGGCCTACGCGGTCTCTCACCCTGAAGAAACAGAGTCTCCTGGCCAGGCCTGAGCTATCAGTGGCCCTAACGGGGGAGCCGGCAGGCAGCCACTTTGCGGACAGAGGCTGCCCCTTCCTAGCTGACTCAGATCTGGGTCACTCCCCAGCAGCAGGCACGCCCCCACCCACAACGTCCTCTGGCCTCTGGCCTCGGCTTCTGGAGGAATATCCCGAGGTGGAGAGCTGCCGTGGCCCCTCTTTCAGACAGGGGCATTGTCCGAAGCCAGGAGGCCTTGCAGACTGCACCCACAGACACACCTTGGGCCCCATCCCTGCTGGAGCCTGTTTCCCGGCCTGGAGGGTGGCCAAGGCTCAAACCAGGAGCAGGTAGAGACCCTGACCCCTCAGCCCTGACCCCACGGGCGCTGACTTCTCCCACCATCCTCTTTTCTCTCCAACCTCCATGTAGCCACAAGTTGGTTACAGCTCCCATTTCGCAGATGGGGAGACTGAGGCTCTGGGGGCAAAGAGGGCTCTTCGGTGTCCCACAGGCAGGAACAGGACCATGGAAAGATGAGCCAACTCCACCTCCAGATCCCAGGTCCTGAGCAGTCACGATAACAGACCCAAGGTGAGCGCCGTGCACTCATCACCGTGGCTAACTGCTAACACGGTGCTCACTCTCATCAGTTTATTTCATCGTCGCCATATCCCTGGAAGTAAGACTGAGGCACAGAGAGCTTAAGTCACTTGCCTGCCAGGCTAGCCCTCTCCAGCACCCACCTCTTATCCATTACGTCCTGGGAATCCGTTGCCAGTGTCCCCAGCCTCCCAGCTCAGGCTGGGGGACACCTCTGCCTCTCCCTGATCAGGCTGCGGTTGGGGCCTCACAGGCCTTGTACCCAACATCACCGCTCACGGGTCCAGGCCAAGTCCTGCCAGCTGGAGGCAACCACAAGTCGCTACAGATGGGCCGTGGCCATCTCCACGTGAACCCGGCCGGCCCCCCGGGCCAGCCGCAAAGCACCACCCCGGGGTCCCGGAAGGAAAAGGGAGCAGCATCTTCAACCCCACCCCAGCCCCCTGGCTCTGCTACGTCCCTCATCGGGACCCGGAATCCTCATTCCCAGGGTCCCCGCTGCTTACTTCCCACCTCCCCACAACCCCAAAGGTAAGGCCCGTGAAGGCAGGATCCACACCTGCTGGGGCCGCAGGCCCTCCGTAAGTGCTTGCTGAATCCATGAGCCCTCCGACAGCATCCCTGCAGACTCTGAGCCGAAGCTCGAAGGCCACTTTGGAAATGGAGAAACTGAGGCAGAGGAGGGGTCGACTTACAGTCAGATCCTGGGGTGTCGCCTACAGCAGGCCAGCACGCCCCAAGAACTGATCCACGTTTACACCGCCGGCTCCCCCACCGCTCTCACTGTGGCCCGGGGCCCTGATCCCTTCTCCTGGAAGCTGCGATGCCGGCCCATCCATCAGCCGTGGCTGGGACTCCGGAGGCCGTCACCACCAAGGGGCCGCAGCGTGCCCGCTCTGGGCCTCGGGATCTCCCCCTGTCAAGGGCACCCGGCAAATAAGGCAGCTTGCGGGGGAGGGGGATGACTGCGACCCAGGTGCTGGGTGAGTGGCCAGGCATGTGGGGGAATGAGTGTTCGGGGCTGGGGGGGGGGAGGGCCCAGCACGGAATCCGGGGAGCCTCCGGCCTCCTGGGTCACGTCCTCCTTAGCAGGGACGCCTGAGCGGGAAGGACGGCTGGCAGCAGGCAACAGGCAAGTTCCGGGATCTGTGATTTGGGTTCTGGGCGAGGGAGGCGGGTTCCGGACTCCTCCGACAGGGAGGAGACCTCACTAGGTCCTGGCCCCTCGGCCTGGGACGCGGAAGGGTGGGGGTCCCTGGCCCTATGAGCTTCTAGGGCTGCTGTAACAAATGACCACAATCCAGGTGGCTTACAACAACGGAAATTTATTCTCTCCCAGCTCCGGAGGCCCGGTGTCCAACATCAAGGTGTGGGCAGGCCATGCTCCCTCCGAAGGCGCCGGGGGAGGATCCCTCCGGCCTCCTCCAGCTTCTGGCCACATCACTGCGGTCTCTGCCCGTCTTCACACAGCCATCCTCTGTGCTCTCTCTTCCGTCCCTCACAAGGACACTGGTCGCTGACACAGGGCTCGCTCGGGGAATCCAAATGACCTCATCTCAAGACACGTCTGCAAAGACCCTTTTTCCGAAGCAGGTCCCATTTAGAGGAGACGGGCATGAACGCGTGCGAATCTCTTTTTTTTTGGGGGGGGGGGGGGGCTGCCATTCAGCCCACTGCACAGGCCCCGGCCTTTCCTGACGTTGCCCACCGATGGCGAGCTCGCTCCCTGCCGGGCCCCGGGCCCGGGGTTCGGGCCCACTTTCTCTGAGCGGTCCTGCCACGGGGCCGCTGGGCACAAGGGCCTCCCTCACGTTTACAGGAAGCAAGGGACTCTCACACCTACGCCTCCGAGAGAGGGCCAGCCACGGATGACTCACCCCCATTTCACAGGCCAAGACGAGGCGCACAGTGGTTCAGCCGGGGAGCTGAACAAACGCAATCCGTTTGCTTCTGTGTCAAATGGAAACAAATCCCACTCCCGAAGGATGTCACAAGGTCCTGCAAGGAGCGCGCGTCCGCCACCCCCCCCCCCATAATCACGACTCTATTTATTACCGGCGGGGCCCAGCCCACACAGCTGCCCACCCAGCCTCCAGCCCCAGCAGAAAGGGCCCATTATGACATCATAGGCCGAGAATTATGTTATTAGCCTGGGAAGGAGGCTGGACCCAGGGACAAAGGGCTCATTGTCATGCAAATACCCAACTAGGAGGAAGGGGGGTGGGGGGGGGCGGCTCTTCTAGTCTTCTAGCTTGTGAGCCACACTGAGAAACCAACGCCAGGCCTTCCAGAAGACTTTGGGCATCTCCGGGCCTCACATCTCGAAGAGGAGGGAGGGGGCCCCTTCCCACGGCTGCATACAAAATGCCCTTTACCAGTTAATACTGTGTGCCTGCAGCTGTGTGTCTTTGGGCAAGGTGCTTACCCTCTCTGTGCCTCAGAGGATCGTTAGACGAACTCCACAAAGTGTGCTCAATGGTCGCCCTGCCCCGTCAGCCGTCAGGACTTGAAACTGATGCGGTCAACACCCCTCCCCTGCACCCCAATGCCGTCAGGCCCCCCACTTTCCTGGCTCACGACCTCCACCTCTCTGACCTAGGAGGTCCAGACCTTCTGGAGGTGCCCGATGTGTTACTGCGGAGCCCTCTTGAACACAAACACCAGAACTGCTTTTCAAAGGCCCCTAGTTTTCCACGAATCCCCAAAAGGCATTCTCAACCCCCAGATACAGAGATAAAGAACTCCAGGGACGAAGGGAGGTGAACTCAAGTGAATTCCAGCCCCTGGGCCTGAGTCTCCCTAGCCAGAGCCCTGGGGGGGGGGGGGGGGGGGGTGACCCACCCGGAGACACAGTTGAAGCGTATCCATCCATCCCCAGAAAGGCCTCATTCACCGCCAGGGGACAGGCCCACATCCACAGCCTGTGGGGGACACTGAGTCAGGCACGAGTGTCTGCTGAGCACCTAAGATGTGCCCAGTGCTGGGGACACAGTAGTGACCAAGATGAACAGATCCTGGGTGAAGGGGTCGGTGGGAGACGGGGGGGGGGGGGGAGGGGGGGAACATGGCGATGAATATACAACAAATCCCAAGTGATGATGGCACAAAGCGATGGCAGTGACTTTGGGGAGGTCGGGGCCCCACTCTGAAGGGTGAGGGTACAGGAAATACAAAGGTCCAGAGGCAGGAGCATGATTGGAGCTTCCAAGAAACAGCCAAGAGGCTCGTGAGACCGTAAGGCCCCCTACTTAGCCCCCCTCCCTAGTAGCCTCCAGGCTCTGCCCAGCAAAGCCCAGAAGCTGAGACCCTAAGAAGCCATGACTGGTACCCCCGAGCCCCAGACACCGCCTCCACCGCTTGACATGACCGTGGATGCCCCTCTCGGTTCAGGCCCTGCCGGTGCCCCCTGGTCCCCAGCCCGGGATGGTCGGGACCCCTCCCAATCCTTAGGCAGAAGAGCAAGCCGTCCCTGGCACTCCCGGGACGCCCGAAGGCCCAAGTCACCAGTCAGCTGTGAGGGAGCCAAAAAACCTCCAAGCCCCCCCTCAGGCACCTCTGGAGACCCGTCTAGCCTTGGATTAGCTTTGGCTGAACAGCAACGCATTTCTCATGCTTAAGCACCAGCTGGGGATAACCCCATCCCTCTAGGGTGGGCGGGCTACACCCCGAAGGCCCTCTCACCACTGCGGGAGGTGGGAAGGGGTCCAAGAGAAACCAGCACCTACCGCAGGGAACAGCAAGAAAAGAAACCATGCTGCCGGAGGACAGAGCAAGGAGGAGAGTTACTCAGAGAGGAAGTGAGTTTGGCTGTCACAGGAGTGACCCACAGGCCTCAGAGGTGGCTGAGAGGGGGCAGGCTCCGGGAGGGCCCAGGAAGTGAGAGAAGGACCCAGAGGTCAGGGCTCTCTGGCTTCCACAGTTCAGGAGCCCAGCCACCATCCCCTATCCCAACCTCCAAGCCCAGCCTGCAGGTGAGGAGAGGAGGAGGAGGGGGATCAGGGCTCAGAGAGGGCAAGGAACAGCCCTGGGGCCACTCAGTCAAAGAACCTCCACACCCGGGCTCTGGCCGGGGTGAGCCCCAGCTCCAGCCCTTATGAACTCTGTGCCCTTGGGTGGGTCCCCTGGCCTGAGCCTCAGTTTCCTCATCTGAGAAGTGGGGATCACACAGCGGCCTCCCATCCCACGGCTGATCCGGGCACGGAACAAGCTAGCACGGGGCGACCCCGTCAGGGATGATCACATGGCGACAGCACGTGCTGCTGGCACCTTCCTAGGCACCCGGCGCGCATCCCCTCACCTCACCGTCACTCAAGCCCTCCGAAGCACCAAACGCTACGAGGAAACTGAGGCCTGGAGGGGCTACGCCCCTTGCCCTAATTCACAGAGCTGCCCACGGGCAGGGCTGGATTCGAACCCAGGACGGCCTGGCCCCGGCCTACGCTGCTGATCTCTTTAGATCACTGTAGGTTCGTGCGCAACCATAAGAAACGATGCAGCGCGACCCCGTGCACCCTTCAGCCAGCCTCCCCCAGTGGTGTCGCCCCGAGAGAACGGCCGTTCGAGACCAGCAGCATCACCAGGAAACGGACTATTCAGACCTCACAGGTTCTACACACACTCATCTGGGTGCATGTGAGTGTGTGTTTAGCTCCATGCACCTGCACCTCAGGGCAAGTGGGAGGGGGGTCAAGTGTCTGAGACCCTCAGGGCAGGGCGGCTGCAGCGGACCCAAGTAGGTGCAGAGGGCTTGGGGGCAGCAAGGGGACACTGGTGGGGCCCCCTGCTACCGGGGCCTTGGCTGAGGACAACCGGACGGCGGGCAGCTGGCCTGGACACCCGGGGAAGTCCCCGCCGGCTCCTGCTGGCCCGGGAGGAGAGGCCCCGAGCCAGCCACCGGCCCAGCATCCGGTGTCACTTACACACACAGGATGACTGCCACCCTCGGCAGGAGAGCCAGTCCTGCCCACCCAACCCCCAGGCCACACGGGGCAGTTGGGGTGCTCGGCCCACACTTGGGGCGGGACGGGGCGGAACGCGCTGGGACAGCCCCGGGGACCCCAGCCCAGGCCCAAATGCAAGCAGAGCCTAGGGCTGAGGACCGTAGTTTCCAAGTCTACAAAACAGAAACGTTCCCGGCAAGGAAGGAAGAAGAGAAAAATCGGTGGAGACCAAGGTGGAGCTAACTTAAGTCCAAGTTTATGGTCTAGGCTAACGGAGCCCCCCCCACCCCCGGCTCCAGCCCACAGGGGCCCTGCGCAGGCCGGTCCTGGCTTTTTCCCAGGCACCCCCCCCCAATGAAAGGCACTCACAACGTATGGACAAGACAATGGGGGTTCAACAACCTGCACACTGTCACAGCTTCCACAGGGGTGTGGCCCAGGGACCACTTATTAGCCCCCCCTCCATAAGCCACACACGACCACTTCTGGGGTAGAGACAGACGCAGTGTCCATTTGCCAGGAGAAAACCGAGCCTCACAGCCAGGAAGTGTTCAACAGGGACGTGAACCCTGGCGGCCCGGCCCCCCCCCCCCCCCCGAAGAAACCAGGAGGCCACAGCTCTCCCTCAGCTCAGCCCAATGCCCGTACAACCCCCTCGACTGCCCCATTTTACAGACAAGGAAACGGAGGCTCGCACAGGTGAGGCAAGGCCACCCGGCGTTAAGAGAGGATAGAACCGAGAGTCAACGTCGAGTCAGTGGCAAGAGGAGCGATGCCGTCTGGGAAGCCAGCCCACCCCGGCCTCAGCTCCGGCCCCCGACGAGACATGCCACTGCCTCCCGACAGCCCTGGCTCACCCAGACCTCAGGACAAATCGCTCCCTCATCCCCTGTGCCTGCAACTGAGGGCTCCTTGTGAGCTCAGGAAGCCCTTCCAACTTTCCAGTGTTTATGCCGCCTCCTCGCTGCCAGGTCCCTGGGCAAGCCTGGGCCGGTGGCGCTGATTTCAAACCAGACGTGGGCACCCGGCCAAGCGCCACCGCGGTGGGAGCCGGGCGCCGGGACAGCCGCAGCGCTGCCTGCACCTGGCTCCCCTCCCCTGTCCCCTGCCCGCGGGGGGGGCCCCCCCCCCGGGGGGGGGGGGGGGCCCCCCCCAGCCCCAGCAGCCACAGCACCGGGAGCAACCGAGCCCCAGGCTCTGCCGCTCTCCCCCAAGGACGCGTGCACCCCTGCTCCGCAAGAGCAGCCGGGGCCCCACCACACGCACACTCACACACACACACACACACACACACACACACACACACCCGTCCAGCCCCTCGGACACACAGCGGCCAGAAGCCCTTCCCGTCCCACCGCCCGCCTCTCGGCCCAGAGCGACTCCCGACCACTGTGACCGCCGGCTCTTCGTCCTCCGGAGCGCCACCCCCGGGCCACCACGGCCGGGGCGCGACCGAGTTCCATCCGGCGAGCCCCGCGGCCCCCCAGACGACGGCTCCCGCTCCCCCCTCCTCCGCCGTGACCCGGCCGCACCGCGTCTCCCTGCCCACCCACCGCCAAGCCCAGAAACTTCTCTTACCCGAGCACATGACCAGCCTTTCACTCACGTCAGCTCCAAACACAACTTGAAGTAACTCTCCCACGGAAAAAAAAAAAAAAAAAAGGAAAGAAAAAGGGAAAGAAAGAAGTAAAATGTGCCAGCAAGTGGGTCAGTGGAGTCCACACACACAGACTGTTCTGCTGGCTTCCAGAAGATACTCCGCGTCCAACATCAAAGCCATCCTGCCTCCAGGACTGACACGGGGAGCGGCCGCCCGCCTTCCCGCGAGACTACGGGCGCCCCCCCCCCCCCCCCGGGGGGGGGGGGGCCCCAGGCCCGGGCCGGGCCCCCCCCCCGGCCCCCCCCTGGCCCGCCGCCACCCCCCCCCTCCCCAGGCCCACCAGAGGCCCCACTGCCCGACCCCCGGGCCGGGGCCAAAACTCGGTGTCGGGGCCTCCGCCGTCCCTCCTCGCCTCCCGCCGCTCCGGGCCTATAAACACAGAGAATTACATAAGGTCCACTCCTCTTGTTTGCAAGCCAAAAGTACGAGCTTTTTCTCCCAGCCTTGGCAGTAAGTAATAATTCCTCATCGCCATGGTAACCCTGGCGGGCTTCCAGCCGACACTCAGGAGCTGAAACGCCGGGAGGCCTTTTTATAGCTCGGTAGAAAAACCTCTTCACTATTCCCTCCTCGGCGGCGAAAGCGAGCTCCAGGCCCGAATTCTCCTACTTTAACCCGCTTCCTCCCAGCCCGACCGGCCGCCGCCTCCTCCTCCCCAGGCCCCCGGGGGTGACACGGTGGCCGCGGGGCAGGCTCTGCCCTGCGTGTAATCTCAGGAAAAGCAGACATGACCCCCTCGCGTTGGTATCCCCAACGAGGGGCATCTCGGTGACCACCCTGGAGGGTGAGAAAAGACAGCCAACCGCACGCACACGCACGCACACACACGCACACGCCAAAGTGGATGCTCTGGTGGTCAGCCAGGGCTCTGACCCTTGGCTGCAACCGGCCGCGTGAGTCAGAGACAAGTCTGAGCTCCTCTGGATGTCAACTTCCCATCTGCAGCAGGGGCAGGCTCAGCTCTGCTTCCCACAGGGCTCCGAGCCACAGGATCCCCCCCCCCCACCCCCACCCCGGGGTCTCCAGATTCACGCCCCTGCCCCCAGCAACCAGGACTCCGGCATCCCGAGTGACGACAAGGGGTCCCCCGGGGATGCAGGGCAGGGGGCACGGACTGGAGGCCGGACCACGTTCGATGCGTTGCAGAGGCAGAGAGAAGGCTTGTGTGGAGCGAGGCAGAGTCAGAAGATGAGGTCAGGGGGTAACAGGAGTGGAAGAGGAAGTGGGTCACAAAGACTCCGGGCAAGTCACTCCATTCCCAAGACGGGAAAGGCTCCCGAGAGTCATCACGGCAAGAAAATGTTAGTACTCATCATGCCATGCGCCCAGCGCCGTGAAAATGCGCTTCACCTGTGAACCCGTCTGTCCCCACAGGGGCACGATAAAAGGCAGGTGTGCTTTTGAACCCCAAAATACAGAGGAGGAAAGGAGCCCAGAGAGGTTAAGCAGCTTGCCCCAGATCACACAGCTGGAACGTGGCCGAGCCCGGCCCACATTCACCCTGCCACGTGGTACAAGGAGCCACAAGAGGGTCTGGGGCAGATCAGATTTGCAGGCGACGAAGGTCCGTGGCCACTGGACCAGGCTGGGGACCAGAGCGGCTGCCAGGAGACCAGGGAGGAGGCCCCACAGAGGCCATATGTTGTTGACTTTTGTCAACTCACCCTCCCGCCTTTCCCAAGAAGACACCCCGAAGAGTATTTCCGAAGCTGCTGGAACCTGTCCTGAAAGCCCCGGTGGGGAAGCCTTACAGATGGGGAAACTGAGCCCCAGAGAAAAGCAGGTGGCACCAAGCCGCACTTTTAGCCCCCAGATCCGGGTGCCGTCGCCTGCCTACTGGCTCTTCTCACTCCAACAGTCCGACCGCAAGACTCAGGAACGGGAGAAACCAGCCCCAACAAAGCGGGGCCAGGAAGCAGAGTCTGAAGCGGCAAAGGCAGGACTCAGGGTGCCTTTTGTTCTTTTCTGTTTGTTTTGGACACAGACCTGCATCCAGACCTTCGCAGGAGCTGGCCTGGAACCAGGAGGGACTCATCCACACCCCCACCAGAGCTATTCATGCTTTGGGCAGGTTCAACGCTGGGCTGTGTCATTCCACGGTCACTTCTTTTTTTCTTCTTTTTTTTTTTTTAAGGTTTATTTATTTTTGAGAGACACAGAGAGACAGAGAACGAGCAGGGGAGGAAGAGAGAGAGAGGGAGACACAGAATCCGAAACAGGCTCCAGGCTCCAAGCCGTCCGCACAGAGCCCTAAGCGGGGCTGGAACCCGCGAACCGCGACCTCATGACCTGAGCCGAAGTCAGCTGCTTAACTGACTGAGCCACCCAGGCACCCCCCACGGTCACTTCTTGGATGTCCCCACTCCCCCACCCCCAAGAAGCTGGGCCACACACGGTTTGTTGAGTGACTTCACGAACGCGGAAAATCATCAAAAACCAGCAAAGGGGACATGTGGCTCCTTCTAGGAGTTCAGAATAGGGCAGCATGAGGTCGACTACCCCGCAAAGGAATGCCTCGCCCTCCAAGCCTCCGGCCGAGACCATCTCCGGGAACTCGTCTGCCGGGCAAAGTCTGTACATCGGGAAAGATCAATGAAGGCTTCACGGGGTCACGCTTTGGTGGAGACCACGGAGGCATGGGTCGAGAGCCAGAGGGGTCCCCAAGTGCAGGCAGGAGGGGCCGTCAGCCTGAGGCAAGGCCCCTGCTTCTGCAGGCATCAGTGTGCTCAGCTGTGAAATGGGGGCACTCTACCTGCTGCCTCTCTCAGGGTCAAGAGAAACCACACCCTTTGGGGGGCTCAGAGAACCACGGGGTCCAGCCCCAGTGAAAGGGACCCCCACCCCCTCCCTCCCCATTGGGGCAGGGTTGGGGAAAGAGAAAGAAAGAGCATGAGCTAGCAACGGGAGCCTGTTTCCACCTCCCTCTGCTATCCCACACCCCAGCGCCCCAAGACCCAGGCGGTAAGTGACTACGCCTCCCCGGGCGGCCTCGGTCCCTCATCTGAGCAGCCACTTACAAGACGGTTTCGTCAACGATCATCCACACAGCGCGATACGATGCGGCCGTAAAAAAGGGAACAAGGCACCGACACCCTGCTCCGGCACCGATGAGCCTCGAAAACATGACGCTGAGTGTGCGAAGCCAGGCGCAAAAGGTCACACATTGTGGGATTCCAATGACAGGAAATTTCCAGAACAGACAGATCCACAGAGACGGAGAGCAGGTGGTCGCCAAGGGCTGCGGGGAGGGGACAGAGGGGGTGACTGCTAATGGGTTCTGGGTCTCCTTTGGGGAGATGAAAATATTTTAGAACTGGACGGAGGTGTGGGTCGCAAGGCACTGCTTGTGAATGAAAAACTAACGAACTGTGCACTTTAAAGTGGTTAATTTCACAGGATGTGAATGTTGCCTCAGTTCAAACTAAATCAAAAAAGATGGCTTCGTTGAACGACCACCATTCCGGCCCAGTTTACTAACTTTGAGCGTCAAGAGTCCCTGACCCCACGCCTGGGGCCGTCCCCCATCCAACAAACATTTATTAAGCCCCTACTGTCTGCAGTGGTCACTGGGGACACAGCAGGGTTGAAGACAAGGATCCCCGCCCTCGTGGGGCTGACGCGGGAAGAGGTCAGGAGTCAACGGCAGATAAAGACACGATGTGATTCAAGTTAACGGCAGCTGCCGTGGACGGGCTGGTGTCTGATGTGGTGGCACTTCGACAGTGGCCTGGCTGGGGGAGAAAGGCGGATGTGGAAGCGTCTCAGGAAACAGTGTGCCAGGCAGAGGAGACAGCCAGGGCAAAGGCCCTGGGGCCAGGAGGCCAGCGTGGCGGTGGCGGTCAGCTGTGTCAAAGGGGACAGACTGTGCAAGGCCTTGAAGGCCACAAACAGGTCTTTAAATGTTAGGAGGGATGAAAATAAAATTCGCAAAACCGCATCACTTTCCCAGGGCCGCCGAACCAAATTACTCCAAACCAGGGAGAGGACTCTCAAAGCAAAAGCAATTTCTTCTCTCTCGGCTCTGGAGCCTGGCCGCCAGAAATCAAGGTGTCAGCAGCGATTCGTCCCCGCTGAAGGCTCCAGGGAGGATGCTACCTTGCCTCGTCCGGCTTCCGGTGGCCCCAGGCGATCCCCGGCCTGTCTTCTCTGCTCATCTACACACGGCCTTCTTCTCTGCGCATCTTCTCTTAAACCCGGAACTTTGGTCATCATCCTAATCTAGGACGATCTCATCTACAGATGCTTGATTTTTCTTTTAATTTTTCTTACAATTTATTTACTTTGCTGGGGGTGGGGGCGCACAGAGAGAGGGGGGGCAAGAATCCCAAGCAGGCTCCGCCCCATCGGCACGGAGCCCATCGCAGGGCTCAATCCCACAAACCATGAGATCACGACCTGAGCCGATATCAAGAGTCGGATGCTTCACCGACCGAACCCCCCAGGCGCCCCAAGATGCTTAACTCGATTGCATCTGCCAAGACCCTCTGGCCAAACGAGGTCACGGTCACGGGTTCCAAATGGACACAACTCAACCCCCTACATCATCAAGACTCAATGCGGCCGCATCAAGTGCTTAGTACCATGCTGGGCCTCTGCTCCCCTTTCTGTGCTCAGTCCAGACAATCAGGCTGGAAGCCGTGGGGACAGGCACGACGTGGGCATGTCGAGGAAACCGTCCCCACGGGGACCCCGCGGCCAGCCCTCTCCCGGCCTAAAAACAGGCCGCGAGCAACCGTGACCCCCCCTTCCCTGAGACAGGTACCTATCAGTCACTCACAGGACGCTGGCAGGAAAGGGACGTCCCTGACGGGCCACAACAGGCCCGGACCCTCCTTCACCCATCCCTTCAGCCAAGCGCAGAAGCTACGTCGGCTACAAGCACCAAACTGTCCTCTACGGCTCTTCTCCCGATTTGATTTGATTTTCCTGTGTGCGGCCACCCCTCTACCCGCAGCGGCTGGGAGCTGGCGGTGGGCAGGGCTAAGTGCTCACTCAAGACTCACGTCCGAACGTAGCGCCATCCTGCAGCACAGGGCACAGGGCAACTGGCAGGGACGGCTGGGGCAGGGGCAGGAGGCAGGAGGCAGATGGCCGCCTGCGCTGGGGCCCCGGGAGCCCACGCGAACAGGCTTCGGGGTGCTCCTTTACGTCTCACAGCAATCCTAGGGCAAACCACTGACCCGTTACGGCCGGGGAAACCCAGGGACAGGGGGGAAGTGACCTGCCCCAGGGCGCGAAGCTACAAGCGGCAAAGCCTAAAACACAGGGAATGCAGCGCCCGAGTCTAGGTCACTAACCGCTAGGATTTCCGTCTCTCCGAACATGGCAACTCCACCGGAGGGCTCCAGGGGAGACTGCCGTGGCCTTGGGCCCCGACTGCTGGAAATGGGATCTCCAGAGGCGTTAAACGTGACTTCCCAAGCCCCAGGACCTTCTGTTACATTCCACGGGATATTCCGCCCAGATCACAGAGGGCAAAATACTTTGAGATAAAAGTCATCGCTGAGAACAGAGGCCACGAAATGACGACAGCCAGCTGTGGCCAAGAGGGAAGCTCTTTCTGGCACACACGACGTTTTTTAAAAAATTAGGACACTGCTTATAAAATCCAGATTTCTAGCTTCTCTGAGGGGAACAACGAGAATGTCCGTGCGCCCGTTAGCCACAATCCCCACCCCTCCCTGTTGCCTCTTGCCCTTCTTTGACCCTATCTGAGTTTGGGGCGCCCCTCGCCCCCACCCCGACCACCTCCCCGATGCTGTTGAAAATAACTGAACGAGTGTCCAAGGTCTCACGTGGCGAGGATAATGAGCGAGAGAAAGGAGGGACACTCCGGGGGCTTCGGGTGACTCCTTCCCCTTGGCTGGCTGTGCTGGTGGCATAAACCTGCCTGTGAACAAGGCCCACGCAGAAGGAAGCAGAAACGGAGACAGAGTCCACTCCCCAAGCATGGTTTGAGGCGCTGGATCCAGCCATGCCTGAACTTGTCCTACCCTGAACTTTGCCATGATGAGTACCCATCAGCTCTCCCTGTGGCCCAAACCAGCCAGAGTGTGGCTCCACCACGACTCAGGAGCCCTAATGAATTACCTTCGGGTCTCCTCTCCATTGACCCTTGTCCAAGAAGGCCTGTCCTGATCACAGACACGTTCAGACCTCCTTAAACCCCAGGGATAACCTTACTACCTCGGTGCCACCTTTTAACTGACACCCTCCCTCTGGACACTAAACTCCTCAAAGGCATGGACGATGCCTGACCTTCCCATCGTTTTGATCCCAGTGGCCTACAAACGTCCGGAACATTCCATGTGCCCAGTAAATATAAATTAATCGATGAGCAAAAGAACAAAAAGGGAGACACAAAAGCCATTAAACTTGATTTCTGCCTTAAACGTGAAAAGCACCCCACCCCCACGGTCTGTAGAACAGCTTCAGATCCAGAGAACTGTTGTGGTGCCCCTGGCTCTGTTCCAGCCGTGCAGGCCTCCTCAGCCTTCTTGAAACATCACGGCCTCAGGGCCTTTGCACAAGCCACCCAGACATTCCCAGCTACATTCCCCCTACCTAGAACACCCATCCCTCTTCTTTTCACACGTCTGGTTCCTTCTCGTTGTCTAGGTTTCAGCTCCAATGCCACCTCCTTAAAGACCACCCTGGATTCCTTTACCTAAAGTGAGCCCCCCCCCCCCAAAACCCGAGGGGTGTCCCACCCCCCCCCACCCTACATTATTCCACAGTCGGCATACCCCCGCCTTGCAACGCCGTGTTTGCTTTGTGCACCGCCCGTCTCCCCTCAGCCCACGGGATCCCACAAGGCAGGGGCCCGGCGTGACGTTTGCTGATACGTATCTCCCCACCCTGCCCCAGGAGGCCGTGGGGACACCAGGCTGGCTGCAGGGAGGCATAAAGCAGACCCCTCGTGTCCCGACCAGTCCCGCCCGGCCCAGAGCAGCTGCCGCATGCCTGAGAGCCCTACGTGGCTGGTGGAGCCTGGCCCGTCGCCGGCCCAGCCTTGCCAAGAGGTCCAGCCCCACTGTGGGCTCAGGGGTGGCTGCAGGTGACGCCTGCACAAGCCGCACGTTGACAGCAGGTGCGTGGAGTTCTGCCCGGGTTCGAATCCCAGTTCTGCCAGCTGCCCGCCGCACGACCTTGGGCAGGTCACTTACCTTCTCCGTGCCCCAGCCCCCCCACCTACAAACCAGAGCTGGTAACGACAGTCCTATCCCAGGGCCGCCACAGGAGTAGATGAGTCAGTGTATCCGGCACACTCAGACCACAGCCTGGCATGGGACAAATGCTCAGGAATCGCTCGAAGTGAAGTCAGTGTCGGGGCGCCTGGGTGGCTCAGTCGGTTACGCGTCCGACTCCTGATTTCGGCTCCGGTCACGATCTCGCAGTGGGGAGATCGAGCCCCGCGTTGGGCTCCACACTGAGCGCAGAGCCTGCTGGGGATCCTCTCTCTCTCCGTCTTTCTCTCTCTGCCCCACGCCCGCACACACTCTGTCACTCTCAAAACTTAAAAAAAGACAAAAAAAAAACAATTTTTTTTAAGGGAATCAATGCCAACGATGGTGATAATGGCCAACTCACTAAGACAAGCCAGTGGTCAGGAAATGTCAGCTTCGGTCCTAAATACGGTACCTGCTCTGTGCTAGGCCCTGTTTGGAATGCTTGACTCATACTGATTCCTACGAGCTAAGTTTCTCATTGCTCCATGGGCTTGTTCCAGGTCTTCCAGGCAGCCCTCCCAGATTGCTCTAACACCCAGGAGCACCCTGAAGACGCGCAATGCCTCCCGTGAGTCTGTCCTCGATTCCTCTGCATCCCAGGCGGCGGCGAGGGGCAGGGAGAGCACCCAAACCCCACGACCTCGAAGTCAGCAGCAGGGAACGCGTGCCCCACGCCGGAGCCTCTGCCAGAAACGCAGGCCCTGTCTGGCTGCACTAGCCCACCCCCGGAAGTGAAGGGCGCTCCCGCCCTGCAGTCTGCGGGTCGATTCCTCCGGAGAGGCCGGGCATCTCAAGGGCACCGAAGGTCAGACGTCCCAAGACACAGGACGCAGCGTGAAAAGAACGGGCGTCGACTGTGGCTGGGGGTCTCGGGCCCGCACGGACGGCACGTGAGAACAGCACCGCTCCCCGGCCAGCCCCGGCCTCCCCGTCCCCAAAATGAGGTGGGCACAGCCACTCTCCTCTTCCCACCAGACAGAGGGCTGGCCGGGCTCGCCTGGGGCACGCACGGAGGACGGCAGCCCCCCTCCGGTGGTCTCCGTTCCCCGAACCAGGCGGGAAAAGCAGGTTAGAACGTCCCCACCAGTGACCTCACTCGAGTCCGGCCACCCCCCCCCCCCGGAACCTCGGTTTCCTCATCTGGAAAATGGGTCTCACGGTCATGAACACAGTCCCACAGGCAGGACGGGGAGCGCCCAGAGCGCCAGGACACCCAAGCCACCAGAAGGGAAACAGAAGATCTAGAAAGAAGAAGCCATTCTAATTTCAGCAAGGGGCTTGCTTGGTCTCTAAGCGAAACACAATTTTATCGTATGGTTCAGAAAAATGGTTTCTGTTCGGATTTACAGCGATCGCGGAAGGCAGGCCATAATCTTTTCAGCATGCGAGCCTCTCGAGGTCTCGAGCCACCCTAAATTAGCGTCTCCCTCGAAGGGACATGCCGAGGAGGCATCAGTAAACGCACAAAGCCTTAACACAGGGCTCAGCCCGGGACGGACTGGCCTAAGTCCCACGCAGGACGACCGGGAAGCTGAGGCAGGAGAACGGAAAGGATGTGGGCGCCGGGGCGGACAGCCTGGGTTCGAGCCTCACTGGCTGTGTGACCTCAGGCAGGCCGCCTAACCTCTCTGTTCCTCAGTTTCCTCATCTGTAAAGTGGGGACAATAATAATCTCTGCTCTCCGGGGGATTTTGGAAGACGAAATTATGACCTATAAAGTACAACACAATCACGATTATAAACTCTGCTGTTATTTCTGTCAGTTACAACAGTTTCAAAACCTGCGCAGGCGATTAAACCCGACCGCGGGAGGCAGACGAGCCGGCCTGGATCCTGGGCGCCAGGGGGGCCCCATCGCCAGGCTCAGTGGGAGCCCCTGCAAGGCATGAGCCTCCCCCCTGCCTCCAGCTGGGGCAGGGATTACCGTCAGATGGAAGGAGACGCACGTCGGAGCCAAAGATTAAAAACAAGTACAATTATCGGGCAGGCATCCATCCATAATTATAAATTTGATGTAATTAGGCACCCCACTAACTTCATTACTTATTTATTTACGGGATTGCTTATTTAATTTACGGGCCTCCTTCCCCGAAAAGTCATCTTGGCTAACACCCCTCAGGCGAGGGAGGAGGAGGAGAAGGCTCCCCTCTTTGTCCCCACCTCCATTCCTGGGCCTCCGTATGTCAGGCTCCTGCCTTGCCCCAAAAATAGCTCCCCAGAAGGCCTGCGTGACTTTGCCCAAGACGACGGGCTCGCGCCAGGCCTGACATTCACTCAGCAGCGCCGACAGACAGAGCTTGACCCGGAAGGAGTGATAAGCTCACCAAGCCTCCCCTCTCCAGCAGAGGAAGCCCTGGGGGGCTGGGGGGGGGGGTGGGTGGTGGCCCTGCCCGGCCACCAATTCCTGGCACGACCCTCTGGACCAGGAAAGACCATCAGCTGGCACTTTCCAGCTTCAAGGAGGAGAAAGAGCACCCAGCCCTTGCAGAAGAACTTTAGATAAGTCACCTGACCTCTTCGAGCCTCCGCTTCCTCATCTGTAAAATGGGAGCGTTAAGAACAACACCCACAGCTAGCTAAGCCCCAAAGCCCAACTGCTGATGCCCAGCATACCCCTGGGTCTCAGCCACTGCAACGAGGCAAGAAAAAGCAGGAAGAGGCACAGACTTTCTAGCTTTGTATCTAAAAGCCCCAAACTGCCAACGACCTACATGCCCCAAACTCAAGGATAGATAAATGAACCGTGTGGCACATTCATACGTGGAATATTACTCGGCGATTAAAAAGGAGTTACTGATACATCCCAAGACACGAACACCTGCCAAAAACATGCACAAAGAGGCCAAACACACAGAAACGCACTCTGCATAATTTTGTTACGAAAACCTAGAAGATTCTAGAATTTCCGTGGTGGCAGATCAGTGGGTGCGTCCGGCGGGGGGGGGGGGCGGGGGGTTCTTTTGGAGTAGATGGAGACACTCCGTATCTAGATTGTTCTCGTCGTCACGTGAGTGGTTTCAATTGTCCACACCCATAGAACGGAACTCTCAAAATGGGTAAGTCTTGCTACAGGTGAATCACATCTCAATAAGGCGGATTTTTGTTAACCGCGAAGGAAAACGCATACACACGTGTCAGCACCACTAACCCCACTCGGGTGCCCGGAGAGTGCTTCCCCGCTTCCGGGTCAGGTCTGCCATTTCCTGCACTGTCCTCCCCAGTTCTCCCAAGCCCCTGATTTATGAGCCTTGGACAAGGAAGGTCAGGGTTGCATCCCAGATTTATCCCTTCCTTGCTGGGTCATTTAGGGCAAATCACTTTGCCTCTCTGCCTGTCAGGCTCCCCATCTACAAAAGCAGGGTTATAAATAGCACTCTCCTCGGAGAGTCATTGTAGAATAAAATGAACCGAGGTGAAAAGCACCAGCTGCGGGCCGTGGCATACAGCAGGGGCCTCATTATTGCTGCTGCAAAATGATGAGCGGGCAAGCACCATGCCCGGCGTGGCCAGGACTGGCCAGGATTCTGGTTCCCGCCCCCCCCCCCACCCAAGACACACGAGACCCCCACCAGACAAGACTCCAGGCCCGGGCAGCGACCCCCATCACTGACAGCTCCCGGCTGCCGGGGCTCCAGGCTGGTGTCCGGAACAGGACAAGGCTCCCTGACTCCACCCAGGAGGGCAGACACAAAAGGGGGGGGGGGCCCTGCGGCGAGGGGCTGGCCCTGAGGGCAGGACAGGACCCGGAAGGTCATTTGGGGACAGGAGGTGGCCAGGGGAGAGGGTATCCCGGTGGAGAAGGACACCTCGGTGGCCTGGCCATCGCACGCACGCTAACTGAGGTAGGACAAGGCTCAGCCTGAGCCCCCCGCTTAGGAAAGAGAAAAGGGATGACAGGGACCAGGGGACAGCTTCTGCGCCGGCTCACATGGGCCCGCCTGCCCAGGGCGGCTCCTGCTTCCCCGTGAGTGATGGAGCGGGCAGGCAGCACCTGGGAGCCGTGGCAGGAAGGGGCGTCCCCCGGGCCCGATTAGAGGGCCAGCCGCAGGCAGACATGCTCAACTGTCAGCCCCGTCCTCCCTGCCTGCCATCAGAGGCCCCATTAATTGCTGTCATTTGAGGGTGGCCTGTGGGGAGAGGGAGGGGGGCTGCGGGAAGGGGGTTACAGGGAGGAGGGCAGGCAGTAAAGAAGGGAAGGAGACGGGGGAGGGGGGCAGCGGGGTCGGGGGGAGGAGGGGGGAGGAAGGAAAGGACGGGGAGGGACAGCTCGCCCAGGGCTGGCGCTCACCTCCTCCGCCCCGCGGAGGGACCCGAGCGCCGCCCAAGTGGGGACAAAGCCGGCGGACCCACTGCCCAGGTGGCGCAAATGGAGTGCAGAGGGGGGCGACTCTGCAGGGCCAAGGCCCACGCGTCTTCCCCCCTCCCCGCCCCCCCCCCCCGACATAGCCACCCGGGCACCTGTCTGCCTGCAGGTTGGCTGGTCCCCATCTGCTCTCCCCAGGGTAGCAGAAAGCCTGGCCGCCCCAGTCCCAGTCCACTCGCAGCCTCCACCCTTCCCCGACCCCTCACCCCGCACCTGTGCACCACACGGGAGAGGCCCGAGGCAGAGGCAGAGCCCGCCTGCCCGCCTGCGATGCCAGGAGACCCCCCCGCCCCCCGCCACACGGGTCGAAAGCTCCGTCCGGCGCAGGGGCCCCCACGCAAACACCATCTCCTCCGGCACCAAGATTCCAGGGCCGGGCGGCCTGAGCTCAAATCGTCCCCCTGCCACCTGCCCTCTTGGTGCCATCACGTCCCCTCCCTGTGCCTCAGTTTCCTCACCTACAGAACAGGGCGACATTAACCCCCATCTCGTGCGGTCGCTCCAAGGATTAAATGAGATAATTCCACGAGGCGCTGAGAAGGGGGCGTCGGGCAACGTGAGGGTCGCGAGCGTTTGCTGCTGCTGTTACATTATCGCCCTGGACGCAGGTCCCCCTTGGCCTTCACACGTCTCCCCTGCGACCTGTGCACTGTGGTTCTTTCTCAGAAACGCCTGCTCCCCCACGCCCGGCTCTGGCCCCCCCCCCCCCCCCCAGGTGAGGTCCCAGACAGGCCTTCAAGCTGCCATCCAGGAGCCCCTCCGTCTATACATCCGCCCTGCCCCCGTGCCCACCCCCGGTGACCCCCCTCCCAGCCGCCCCTGCCTGTCCCCAGACGGGCCTTGTCTCTGGGCTAAGGAGCCACTTGGGTCCCGCCAGGGGCTCCTGGGACCCCCTCTGCCCCCTCCCCCATCTGTCTGCCTCGCTCCTTCCTCAGACGTGATGGATCGCCCCAGAGGAGGAAGCTAAGTGCTTGCAGACAAAAAGCCCTTTTATCGTCCTCGGGTGGGCCACGGCATGACAAGCAGATAACTCAGCCATGGGAGGAAGGCTCCCCATTAGGCCAGGGAGGCAGATTGATGGAGGACCAAGGGGCAGAGGAGGAGGAGGAGGAGGAGGAGGAAGAGAAACCACCCCCAGCCAGACTGCCTTCCTTCAACTTCAAAGACACCCAAACCTGGCGGGGTTCCTCACTTTGGGGGGACTGAGTGTGGGCCGTTCCTCCCCGCCTGCAAGAGGAGACCCGCTGCTGGGGGCCCAGGGCCCGGCCCAGGAAGCAGGCAACCCACCAGCCTGCTTAGCCCTCCTGCCTCCTGGGGGAGGGGGGCGGGGGGAGCGCAAAGGCTCAGGAACTAAGGAGAGAAGCCCACCCAGATCTCACACGGCCTCCTGCAAACCCAGAGGCCCGTCCCACACTGCCTCAGGGCCTTTGCAAGAGCTGTTTCCTCTTCCTCCAGAGACCCACACACTCCCTTCCTCCCCTCCAGCAGGTCTTGGCTCAAATGTCACCTTCTCCAGTGGGACCGTCCTGACCACCCCCATTTGAAGCAGCCCCCAGCCCGCCCACACACTTCCCCGCCCCTTCTCTGCTGGCTCCTGGCACCAACGCCCCCCGCCACGGGACACCCTGGGTATGTGACTTGCTCGCTATCTGTCTCCACCCTACCCAGAGCTCCGTCTCTACCCTCTGGAACAGTGCCTGGCACACAGTAGGTGCTTCAGAAATAACGGTTCTGTCTTCCGAAGGGAACAACACACACCTCTTGGGAGCAGCCAGCTCTGCCTGCCGAGCCCAGCTGTGTGCCCAGCAGTGCCTCGACGGCCCCCGTAGGACACCCACTTGACAGACGAGGAAACCGAGGCACAGAAGCAGAGGCGCACCCGGGTCTGCGGGAGGCCCACCCGCTGCGGAACCGCCCGCCGAACCGAGGACAGCAGCCTGGGGCCGGGTATCAGGGAAAAGGACCAAAGCTCCAGCGTTGCGGCCTCAGGGAGACCCTGTCCCCCCTCTCAGCCTCAGTTTCCCCCTATGCAGAATGGAGCTGCACAGGGGACCCCAGCTGTCCCTCGACAGAAAGCACCAGATCGCAGCCCTGTCGGGTCAGCCTGGGGGCTCTGCCGGCTGCTCAGACGCCCTCCAACCCTCCTGGGGGCCAGGCCCGGCCGGCACCCCCTGCCTGCCCCCAGAGGAACAGCTCTGTCGGTAGGAGGGAAAGACGTGGGGAGCAGTGAACGAGTGCTAAGCCCCGCAGGCTCACGAAAGCCCAGGAGCCCGGGCGGACGGGTGCTCAGTGTCACAGAGCCCCAGAGACGGGAAGGGACCCAGCTGCCACCTCCAGGAGGCCACACCCACTGACCACCCCCTCCTCAGGGGCTCACCTCGAGACCCGGGAGCCCCCTCCCCACCACCCCTCTGGGAGGCATGTCCCTCTACTCCCCCGAATCCCCCAAGTCTTGGGGACAGGGATGTCGTGTCCCTGTCACGCCCACCAGGGTCTCCTGGGATGTGGCCTGTCTCTGCCAGGCCTGGGTCAGCGGTCTGTCCTCCCCCGGCCAAGCCCCACGACCCCAGGGATGGGGACCGGGCACAGGGAGAGGGGGCCGTGGACTCCTCTCCCTCGGCTGCAAAGCCTCCCAGCTGCTTAAGAAAAATACAAAACCGCTGAAATCTTAGCAACAGCCCCCTCATCACCAATCCTGGGGGGGGGGGGACTTGATTGATCGAGGCACAGGGCAGTGTTGCCCAGGGTCACGCAGATAATAAGTGGCTGAGGGAGATGTGCACTCAGGCAGCCAGACTGCAGAGTCCCCGCTCAGGAGCCCTGTGCCTCTCAGGTAAAACTCAGTAAATAGAGGGGCGCCTGGGGGGGCTGGGCTGGTTAAGCGTCCAACTCTTGATTTCAGCTCGGGCCATGATCTCACGGTCCAGGGGTGGGAGCCCCGCGTCGGGGGCTCTGTGATGACCGTGGGAAGCCCGCCTGGGATCCTCTCTCCCCCCCTCTCTCTCTGCCCTCCCCTGCTCATGCTCTGTCTCTCTCTCTCTCGAAATAAACTTAAAAACGTTCTTTTTTTTCTAATCCGCGAAATAGCAAAGACGCTGTGTGCCAGCCAGGCCCGTGTCCGAATTCCCAGCTCCACACACGACCCACTGCCGGACTGCCTTCCCACTCCCCTGACATCCCAAACCCTGCCCGCGCCCCGGTCCCCCCGGTGCGGGAGAGGCCCTGCCGTCCAAGGGACCAGGTGGAGGGGCGACCTGCCGCATCCGGGCCCCGGTCTGCCTGCTGCCACATGAGCAGGTTGGGGCAGAACCCGCCAGGTTCCCTGGGAGGCTCGACAAAGGTTTGAGTCCCGGCTCTTAGCTCCCAGCCGCGATCTGGGACAGGCGACCTACCTGTGCCTCGGCTTCCCTGCTCATAAAACGAGGCCGAAGGTCCGTTCTGACGCCTGTGCAGCCCTGTGCATCAGCTGCTGCCCGACCCCTTCCACAGGCCCCACCCTCCCCAAGCCTGCAGCCACCTTCGGAGCACAGACGCGATGGGCCCTGAACCCCAAGACAGAGAAAGCCCACCACCCCGCATCCACACTGCCAGGGACTGCCACTTCTCTCGGCCGTCATGCGCCATCCCCAGGGGACCCCCCCAGCCCCCCCCCAAGGTGTTCCCCACCCTGAGCAACCCTGGGGTGCCAGGTCCCACCCCACAAGGCCACACCGAGCCCCCAACCCCATCCACCAGGAGGAGCCTGGCTTCCCCGGCGACTCCCGACCCCGCGCATGAGGAGGTCCCGGCGATGCGAATCTGCTAGAGACACAGTGAGAGGGGACAGACGTGAACCTACCAGAAACGGCCTCCGGTGACGCTGAGTCCTCAAAGAGCCCGGGAGACCTGCAGGAGAAAAGAGAAGCCTTGTTAGTGAAGAGTCAGCGGCCCCTACCACACGCGGGCCACGGATGGCACGGCCACGTCGGCGTGTGGGCAGGGGCGGCAAAGCCCGTGGTCCACGCCCGATGCCCTGCACGGTCGGGCCGAGCACTCCGCCACCAGCACCCCGTGGGCCGCGTGGCGGGCACGGCCACCCCACTTGACGGAGAGGGACACCAAGCCTCCGAGAATCAAAGTCTCGCGCCCCCGGTCCCACCACTAGGAAGTCACCGAGCTGGGATCCCAACCCGGGGCCGTGTGGTTATAAGGCAGCCTCTACCCCGGCAGGGCCACCGAGGAGCTGCGGGCCCCGATCACGGTGAACCCCCCCCATCCCGAGTGTCCAGAATAAAGGACACCCACGAAGAAACAAGAAAGAGACAGCGAACCCAAGACGCTTCACAAAAGTCGATACACAGACGGCCCAGAAGCTTATGAAAAGGTGCCCGATGTCACTGGTCGTTCGGGAAAGCGCAAGTTAAAACTGAGAGCCCACGACACGGCCACCTGGACGGCTGAGATCACAGACAGACAGGCACCAAGTGTCTCGCGACCACGGGACCCAGCAATCCCACCCCTGGGCCTTTACACGTGACCAACGAAACCACGGCTCCTCACAAAGACTCCAGGCCCGTGTCCATAACAGCTTTATAATCACAAAAAAACCGGGGCGCCTGGGTGGCTCAGTCGGTTAAGCATCCTGACTCTTGGTTTCGGCTCAGGTCATGATCTCGGGGTTCATGGGATCGAGCCGCACGTCGGACTCTGTGCTGACAGTGCGGGACCTGCCGGGGATTCTCTCTCTCTCTCTCTCTCTCTCTCTCTCTCTGCCCCTCCCCCACGCCCACACTTGGCTCTGTCTCAAAAATAAATAAACATTAAAAATAAAAAACTGACGACAATCCAGCTGCCCAGCAACAGGTGCACCCCGGAATATCTCCTCCACAATACAACATGACAAGCTACGGGTGCACACAACCGGAAGGGGGAACCACAGGCTAACGGGCTGAGCACAGCCAGGTTCAAAGGGCAGCACACGGTCCCCGCAGATGATTCTGAGAAAGGCCACGCTCGACTTGCGCAGGGAGAGAGAGGTCCACAGAGGTGGTCACACCAGCACAGGATGAAGGGGCCTCCCACAGAAGCTAGGACGCTGATCACCGCCGGGGAGAAGGCAGGTGGCCACATGGTGTCCCCTTTATAGTTATTCACTAATTTGCAACCATGGGTGTTTGCGTTCTTTATCGCGTTAGCTTCTGCACGAAGCAAAAAAAAAAAAAAAATAGGCTAATGGGCAGAGCACTGGGGAGAGAGTCCAGAAACCTCGTTCTGTTCCCACTAATGGCTGTGACCTTGGGCAAACCCCCGGCACTCTCTGAGCTCAGTCTTCCCATCCAGAAAGTGGGCCCTCTCCCCACGACGGCCCTCTGGCCCACTCATGCGCAAACATCTCGGTATCCAGGGGGCCACAAGGAGCCTCTTCTCCACCTGTGCTGCCCCCCAGGGATCAAGGCAAGTGGCACCAGGGACACCTGCTCTCACAATGCTGGGGACAGCTCCACGCAGTGCTCGGGCTCCGCAGCCAAGCTCCCCGGGTTCCAACCAGGGGCTCTGCCCCTTCTAGCTGGAGAGGAGTGGCTTCACCTCCCGTGCCTCAGTGTCCCCATCTCTAAAGTGGGAACGGTGGTAAGTTCACTGGCCTCAGAGTGGATCCCTGCAGGCGCTCAATTACCGCTGGGTGCTACCATTACCCACGGGCTGGTGGCGACGCCCCAAGAGCCTGTCTGCCCAGGCAGGCCCTTCAGATCCCAAAGACCCCTAAAAGGGGCAGCTGAAGGAGGCTCATGGGAGACAAACCCACACCTTCTCTCCATCGCCTTCTTTTTCTGTTAAGTTTTGTTTTGTTTTTTTACGATGCCCCCAGGCTTGGCACTTGGTCCTGCCTCCTGCTGCCGCTCCAGAGACAGGCCTCAAAGGAAAGCTGGGAAGGGCGAGGGCCCAGGCACGTCCCCATGGCCATCTTGATCTGGGCTCCCAAGGGTCCCGTAAAGGACTCAAGCAAGGTCAGGCTCAGCAGGCGCTCCCTGCAAGCGACAGCTGGGGGCCCTGACCCCCCTCCTTCCTACCTTCTGCCTTCTCCCGTCTCCAGCCGGCTCCTTCTCCAACCCCCAGCCAGACACACAGCCCCGGGCAGCGTGGGGTCAAGACCAGCCCGGCCAGCCCCAGGGTCACACGGCCCCGGGGGCAGACACTGAGCATCATGACTGAGCGACAACAAGCCCCAAGAGTGGATCCCAACCTAGAGAATTCACCGGGGCTTCCCAGGAGGGGACGCAAGGTGCCGCGGGGGCGGCCGGGGGCAGAGAACGCGGGACAAGGCTCTGGGGTGGGAAGGACCCCGGAGCCGCGGCTGGAACAGACTGAACGTGCGTACGCAGGGAGACACGGCTGCTCACAAAGAGCCCTGCAGACAGTGGCTTCAGCCCCAGGGCAGTGATACCCCCTCGAGGCTTCTGCAAGCCGTGCAGCGGAGAGTGCGCGGGGGTGGAAGCGGGTGGCCCGGAGAGGCTCCTGGGCCCGTCTAGGCGGGCCACCCGTGGAGGCGGGAGAGGTGGACGGGGTGGAGAACAGAACCCACCGGGCGGGAATGGGGGGAGACTGGCTTCCCATTTCGGATGGGGGAGCAGACGGGGAGCCCCGGTCAGCTCTGGGCAGGGGAGGGAAGGAGAGAGACAGCCTGCCTCCTGCGCCCTGTCTGCGTTCCAACTGCTTCCCGAGCGGCGCCTCGTGTGATCCTCACGACCAGCCGGGGCCTCCGTTTTCCGGCCCGGGCAGCTGAGGCTCAGAGACTGGAGGTAACTGCCCCAAGGTCACACAGCCGCAAAGCGAACGGGCTGGGACTCGAAACCAGGCCCACGTTCCCTGGCTGGTGGGGGCCAGGGCGCGAGGCCGGGCACAGATGGCCGTGGGGGAGCTCCCACAGCAGGGACAGGGCTCGCACCTCCCCGGACAGAGCCGCACCCCAGGAACGCCCTCAGCCGGGGTCCTCTCCGGGAGGGGAAGCCACGAAGCCCCATGCCCGACAGGCCAGGGAGCAGCCACCGGGGCCCGGCCGCACCCCACACCCCTCGCCCTCACCCACGCCGGTGCTCACACGCATGCACTTGTTCCCACCCGTGCACACCCTCGGCCGCTCGCCCGCCGGCTCGGTGCCCCGTCCACTCACGTGTGCTCCCCCCGGCCCACGCTCACGGGCACCTCCCTCTCGCTCACACCACGCAGGCTTCACTCGCTGGGCAACGGGGGACCGGGCGCCCTTTCCCATCCACCCCCCACCCCCACCCCCACCCCGGACAGTCCCGGCCCAGCCCAGGCCACACAGGCTGAACTCCAGCCTCTCCCTGTCTCCCTCCTCTCCCAGGGGCTGACCAGATTTGTCTCCCAGCAAAGCGGATCCAGGGAGGACTCCCTCTCCCCAACCCACTGCAACCCTAGCTCACGTATGTCACCGGCCCCCAGGGCCCAGGGGAGGGGCGGGCTGCCCCTCCCCCCACAGCCCCCCAAAAGTCCCCTCAGGCCTCTGCCAAATGCACTCTCGCCCTCCTTCTCTGCCCTCCCAGACCTAGCACAAACGCCGGCTCTTCCTCCTCCAGGAAGCCTGCCCAGATCACCCTAGCCACGGAGCCCAGCCCGAAGTGTCCATCCGCTCTGCTCAGAGACAGGGAGCCACAAGGCCCGAGGCCACAGAGCTGGGAGAGGAGAGCAACCAGGGCTCAAACCCCAAGGTGGATACTCTGCTTGGACCAGGACACCATCACCCTTCGGCCTGACAAAGCTCCTGCCCGGGGACGCAGCCATGAATACAAAAGATGACGGTTCTGGGTGGACACAGCCACAGGCACCCACACCCACACCCACACGTGACCAGGATGGCTCCAGAGGGCAGGGACGGACAGAAACCAGAGCGAACCTGCGATAATGACAGGGTGGGGGAGGGGGCAGGGAAGTCGGGGAAGGTCTCCCCAGGAGGGGCCACAGGAGACCAGGGCCGAAGGTCAGGGGGCAGCTGGGCCCGCAGAGACAAGCAGGAAGGGCACCCAGGAGGAAGGCACAGCACATGCAAAGGCCTAGAGGTGGGAACCAGCTAAGCTGGAAGCAGCCAGCAGGGCCGGAAGGTGGAGAAGAGAACCTGGGCTTTATCTCCAGGGCGAGGCCACGGGACTGGAGTGGCACACTCTGACCTAACCCAAAACTGGGTAGGAGCAGCGTGAGGCAGGGCCAGCGAGGACACCGCCAGGTCAATCCCTGAGGGCTTCCGGGAGGCAGGGGCCTCCTGCCCAGGCCCAGCCTGCTAGCCCCTCAAGGCCCTGGTGATGCCAGGCTTTTACCTCCACCTGCTCCAGGAGCAGGCTGCTAAAAGCAGCCCCCGGCCCCCACGAACGCACAGAAGAAATCCTTCCTCCCAGCCCAGCCCCCTCCCAGCCTCCAGCCACGGCGGGCAGCACCCTGGGCAGGGCCCCAGGAGACACGCTTCCTAGGTGTCCTATGAAGGACAGCAGGTGTCGATGGAGCACCCGCAGGGCCTGCAGACGACGGGCAAGCTGGGGCCGGGGGGGGGGGGAGCCTGGGTTCCTTCCAGTCCCGGCTCAAGCCACTTCTGCACTGGGTACCCAAGTCACTTCATCTCCCTGCGCCTCAGACTCCCCGTCTGTAACCTGAGGGGTGGTGACAGCGCCCCCCCACGCAGGGCGCGGTGCCCACTGAATAAGCCAACGCAGGACAGCGCCCAGCATGGCGCAGGTGCCCAAGAAACTTACTGTCGCGACAAACACTTTCAACTTGTCACCACGCGGGGCCCTCAGAGCAGTGCTCCCGAGAGAGGGGGAGATGAAGCACGGAACGGTCGCTCACCCGTCCCAAGGGTCTCAGCTGGAAGCAAGTCAAAAGCGAGAACCCTCTCTTGACTCTCCTAGGAGCCCTGCAAATTCCTCCCTGACGTGCTCGTTTCACAGTGAGGCAGACTGAGGCCCGAATCAGACAGGTCTGTGCCCACAGCTTGCCCGGAACACCTGACAGCAAGTGGTCTCTCCAGAGAACTCCTACATATGCCTCAAAGCCCAGCCCCATCCTGCCCGCGGGGGGGGCCCCCCCCAATGAGTAAGCCTCTCCTGACAGTCCAGGCACGTTCGGGCCCTCACAGCCACCCACTCTGCCCAAAGGCCCTGTCTGGCCACCCTTAACAGACCCTGGGGCCCCCGGGAAAGGACCTGCTCCGTCTGAGGCCGCAAGTCTTTACCCAAAGCCAGATGCGGAACGCAACCAGCAAGGCGAGGCTCAGAGCAGAAGAGGCTGGGTACAGAGGAGGGGCCGGTGCCAACAGTATGGCATACAGCTGAGAGACGGCCTGGCACCCAGGGGGCCCAACCAGCTCAAACAGACCTGGCACACAGCGGGGCCCTGGGCCTGCCTGCTGTCCTCCACCAATCCCCTCTCCCCACAGACAAGCACCCCCCATCCACCCCCCACACCCACCAGAGTCCCACCCTCGCGTACAAGCCCAGCGGCCCTCTTCCTCCAGGCAGCCCTCACTCCCTCACGCTCGGCAGCATCCAGCCTGGCAGCAGGTCACAAAACTGACCGTAAGCGTGGTCGCAACTGACGTTTAGCTGCTCAGGGACAGCCCCGGGCTGAGCCTTTACTTCCTTAACTCCGACGACCCTTCAAACAGCTTCTTCATTGTCCCCACTTTACCGAGGAGAAAACTGAGGCCCAAGGAGGTGGAGTCGGAGAGTGGAGAAGTCAGGACGGGAGCCCAAGCGGACTTCAGCCCTGCACGGGGCGGGGGAGGGCTGAGCGTGAGGGATGTCACCGTCGGGGGCGCCCTCTCCCCGTGTTAGCTCAGGTTCTGGGCCAGGCATTGGTGATCGATCCAACGTAACCCTTCCTGCGGCCTCTGCAGCCGCTCCCACCCTTCCCCCCGGTGGACAGACTGAGGTTCCAAGAGGGGACCATACAGCCGGCTGCCGCATACCTCAGGGGTCCCCCCCCCAGAGGGCAGGGTGCCCTCGATGCTCCCCACAGGCAGTGCAGAGGCACAGACCGGGGCCCTACAAGGAGCAGGTGCCACGACTCGCCCGCGGCATCCCTGCTCCCCGGGATGACTCCCGGTCATCACCTCCTGCCCAGGGCCGCCCGCGGGCAGGGCTGGGACCAGGTCCCCCTGCCCAGCTCTGCTGCTCCGGGGCAGGGCCCTCAGCCCCCAGCCCTCAGAGGGGGATGCTCCGGCTACAGCCTGTACCTGCCCACTTCAAACCCGCTCAGCAGGTCAAGTCCTACAAAACCGCCTGCAGCCCAGGGGCCACTGCAGTGCCCGCCCCTTTGAGAAAGGGAAAGGGACGGCCGCGAGAGCCAGCCGCGCCAGAGAGCTCTACAGAGGCCCTGTGCTGGACCCCAGGGGCCCCCAGATCCGGGCACCGGCCCCCAAGGGACCCCAAGTGCGCCCTGCAGGTTGGATCTCGGGGATTTCAGGCACAATATGATCCAGGCTCCAGGCTGGAAGCAGGCCAGGGCCCCGAGGCGTCTGGGGGTGGGAGGAGGCCGAGGAGGACCGAGGGAGGGCCGCCTGGGCCACCCGGCACATCTTTTCACATCAGGTCAACAGGGGCCAGGGGTGGCCCATCCCCTTCACTGTGGTGGCCAGCAGCCCAGACAGCCGGGGCGGGAGGCAGGCTCCGCAGCCCTTCCATTTAGAAGCCACTGGGACATTTTATTTTCCTTCTCAAGTGACAGCTGAGGCGTGCCGGCCCGCGCCGGCTCTCCTAGAAGCTGCAGAGAGGCAATCACCGGGAGTTCACCGGGTCTCTGATTCCCCACCGGACTGCGGCAGCCAGCAGCTGCTGGGGGGGCCGGAGGCGGGGGCACGCGGGCCACACTGAGCTCTCTCCTCCCCATCCCTCCCCCACCTCCCAGGACAGGGGCAGCCACATCAAGGCCAGGGGAGCGGACGTAAGTGGACGGGGCCTTGGGTAGGACAAGGGAGGGAAGGGGCGGCGGGGGGGGGCCATTAGTGGCTGCAGGGCGGGGCTGGGGGCTGCTCTGTCCCAAGGGGCATGTGGCTCAACCAAGGGGGGTGGAGGCCACTCAAGGGGACCCACGGTCCAGGCAAGGAGGGGGCTCAAGGGGTCAGGGAGAGAAGGGAGGACACTGCCGGAGCACCGCCCCCCGCCCCCAAGTGCACACAACCACACCGGCCCGCCCACTGCCAGGCCCTGGGCCATCCCCACGGCCCAGCAACGGGGACACTGTCCTGACCTCATTTCCAAGATGGGGAAACCGAGGCCCAGAGAGGTTCAGCAGCCCACGAGATGGCACAGCCCTCGAGGGGAGGGGAGACTGGAACCTGGACTGGAACCAGTCCTCCACCCTCCACACCCCCAACTGAGCCCCAGACATGCTTCTCCAAAGCCTCCTGCCCATCTCCTCGCCCGGGGCACGGGGCCATCTACGGAGACGGCAACCAACAGGAGAAATCAGACGCCAGGAAGGAGCCGGGGTATCGACTGTTTCTGGAGGGAAGGGGGGCGGCCGGGGGCCCAGGCGCAGAGCTCCGGCAGCCTGGCTTCCGGCCCAGCGCAGGCCAAGGCAGGGCAGGCCAAGCCAGGAGGGCCAGGGGCTTCCCTCCGGGCCCGCGGAGGCGGCAGCACGGAGAAGCCATCTGTCCGTCCATCTGTCTGTCCTCCACCAGCACCGACGGCCCACGGGGACCAGGAGCTGCCCCCCCCCCCCGCCCACCCAAGGGTTACACTGTGCCAGGCACACCACCCAGCCCTTTGTGCTTATTAACTGGCTAATTCTTACAACAGCCCTACGACCCTCCCCACTTTACAGACGGAGGCGATGAGGCACAAGCAGGAAAGCTCAGCCAGACTCCCCACAGCTGCGCCCAGGCATCCCTGTAACCACACAACTTGGCCTCGGCAGGAGCCCCCTGTGGGGCGGGAGACAAGAGAGCAGGCTCTCGGGGCGTGGTGCCCCGGGACTGCCTGGGTTGGAAACTTCCAGAAGCCTCTGGATGCCCGTCAGCGGCCCCCCCCCCCCCCAGAGGCTCTCTGTAGAGATAATTCAGTCTTTGCACCCTCGAGAGGCACAAAGCAAGCGTCCCAAGAGGTTAGCAGCTGAGTTTCCCACAAAGAGGCGGTTTCGGGCACTGGATCCTGCTGGTCGGCTGGGAGGCAGACCACGGCCGAGCCTTCTCGGTCTCCGCCCCGCCCCCCCCGCCCCCCCCCCAGCAGGGTCTGGACCATTAGTGGCTGCAGGGCGGGGCTGGGGGCTGCCTGGGAGAGCAGGGGGGCCATCGATCGCCAGAAGCAATTAATTGTCCAGGTCAAGAGACGGTGAAAGAGATTTGTCACCCGAGGCCCAGGGGATATTCCAGGGACTCCAGCAGCCCAGGGCAGACAGGATGGTTCCCACTGACCTGGTCCGGAGAGGGATCAGGTCCTTGCACACTTGCTCCATCGTCCTTTCCTCCCCCTCCCTCTCCTGGCCTCACGCTCCCCCACTGGCTGGGCTCAACCCTCCACCGACGCCTTCCCCACCCTCAACACCAGCCCTGGCCCCGGCCCCCCGCCCCGGCTCCTGCCTGTGTGATCTGTGCGTGGGGAGGGGCTACACAGTCCTTCGGGCGGTGCTCACTGCACAGACGGGGACAGTAAGGCCCAGGAAGGGAGCCCAACACAGAGTCCCCGAAGCCCAGGACCCGGCCTGAGCCCCGGATTCAATCCAAGTGCCCCATGCTCTAGCTGGGCGACCACGCCACACCTGTTGCCGAACTTCACTGAGGCTGTTTCTTCTGCTGTAAAAGGGTAATAACCAGACTGGCTAAAATCAGGCCGGCTGGGGCTCAAACTTCAGCCCTGCCATTCTGAAAAGCCTGAGGGGTCACCTCGCTTCTCTGAACCTCAGTTTCCCCATCTATAAAACGGGGATGATGCCGCGGGCTATTTTGTAGGCCGGCACGCACAGCACCATTCACGCTCAGTTCAGGGGCTCAGCTCAAACTTGCCATTGGGGTTGGTCAGGCCAGCTCCCCAGGAGCCAGAGCTCCGCCCCCAATCCCATTCAGATGCCTGTCAACTCTCCTAGCACCTCGGACACCCACACTCGGCCCCTGAGCCAGGCTGTGATGAGAAGACACAGGCTCCCGTCCCAGCCTCCACAGCAGGACCCGGTGGGAGAATAAGGCTTCAGTGGCCACCATTCATTCACCCACTGGGCTTGGCAGCCGGTCATCCTGGAGAACAGAAGGGCCCTGACCTACACGCACTCCATCCGGGATCTGGGAGGAGGGAGGGGTTGGTGCAGGGCATGGGCCTCCCCCATCAGCCTCCACTGGTTTCTGCACCAAATCCCTCCACGCAAACCCAGACACGTGCGGCCGCCCCCTCACATCCACTGATCCATGTGCAAAACATCAATAAACACGTCCTTCCGTGCCCCCCGTCCACAGATGGGAAAACTGAGGCCCAAGGAAACCAGCAGGGGGGCAGCCTCAAACCTGGTTCCTTCTGATGGCTCATAGGAGCATGAACTCGGCTCAGCAGGTGTTCAGAAGCCAGGTCACTGGGGCCAGAGGCAGCACTGAGTCAGAGCGAGAAACTCAGCGGAAACTGAAAACAGCCCAGGGCCCCCCTCCCCCGTCCCCCATCCCTTCCCCCACCCCGTGCTCCCCAGAGTGAGCCTCGCTGAATCACAGCACCATGCCCTGTGTTGGAAAGTTCCTGCTACTGTAGACAGGTGGGGGTGGGGGACAAGGGGCGACGAAAAGCTCACTGTGCCCGGGGCCCTCTCGGGGCGCAAGAAAGCGAGCAGCGCTCCCACGCACCCTGCGCGTGAACTGGCCCCAGAGCTGCCGGATCCCACCCTCGCTCACCCCCAACACAGTGCCCGCCCCCCCCCCCACCCCGCCCCCGGGGCCCATCAGCCCCAGAGGAGCGCTGCCCCTCAGGGGTGTCCACGGCTGGAGGGCAAGCTGGCAGGAGGGCGACAGCAGGCACAGACTATTACCAGATCTCTGGCTGGGCTCAGCCCACGGGGGAGGCCACAGGCCACACACGTGGGGGGCCTCAGGGTCCAGCCCCACACCCTGCTTCAAGTCCTGGTTCCGCCGCTTCCTAGCTGTGTGTGGCACTGGGCATTTGCTTAACATCTCTGAGCCGGCCCCTTGCCTGTGAAATGGAAACTCTCGCCTCCTGGGGACTGACGAACAGACACGGTGAGCACACGCATAGGGCGCCTGGCAGACGGGAGGAGCTCAGCAGGCACCTATCTTTTTCAGTTCCCGAATTGTGTGTGTTTCTCTCTTGAGGGGACACGCACGGAACGTCAAAGTGAACAATTCAGTGCCACCGATGACATTCACGATGCGGTGCAACCACAACCCCCATCTAGTTCCAAAACACTTCCCGGACCTCAAAGGAAAGGAAAGCCCCGACCCGTGAGCCGTCACACGTTCCCCAGCCCCCCACAACCACTCCTCGGCCCCTCTCTCTACGAGTCTGCTCGTCCTGGACGTTTCCTATCAACGAAATCACACACTACGTGGCCTTTTGTGTCCGGCTTCTCTCGTGTAGACGTTTTCAAGATTCGTCCGCATTAGACACGCATCAGCACTCCATTCCCTGTGATGACTGAATAGTATTCATCGTATGGATAGACCGAGAATGTACTTCTTTAAGTTTATTTATCTTGGAGGGAGAGAGAGAGAGAGTGAGAGCAGGGGAGGGGCAGAGAGAGAGAGGGAGAGAGGGAGTCAGAATCCCAAGCAGGCTCTGCACTGCCCGCGTGGAGCCCGACCCCAGGCTTGAACTCCCGAACTGTGAGATCATGACCTGGGCCAAAATCAAGAGTCGGATGCTTCACCAACTGAGCTACCCAGGCGCCCCAATAAAATAGTTTTAAAACAAGAAAAATAAACGCTATAATACAGAAATGCAACATAAGGCACGTAAACACACACACACACACACACGTAGACATGAAATATTGAAAACTTTGTAAAATTATAAAATAAATAACCATAATGACTGTGGTGATGTAGAATCTGGTCAGTGGGAGGAGCCAGCTGGCAGGAGGGGAAGGGACCTCGGGGCCCCAGAGCTGACGTCCCCTCCCTTTGGGGCCTTCCCTGCTCAAACTTCAAGCCTTCCTGGCCCAGGCCTGACGGTGTTGTGCAACCATGAGCCAACTCCTTACCTGCTCTGGGCCTCGGCCTTCCCATCTGTAAACAGGGGCCACTGAACAGGATGCTCTCAGCCCCGGGGAGAGAAGAGGCTACAGGAGCCAGACTACGGGCACCCTACAGGTGTGGGACATGTCACCCAGGAAGGCAGACGGCCACCCTGTGCTGGTGACAGAAACGACAAGCGGCTCTGGGATGCCTAGGCACCCTGCCCAGGGACACACTCTGGGCCACAGAGACGTGGGCACAGCATGAAAAGGGGACCTCGGTCGGCCCCGCCCCCCCTGCCCAGAGCACAACCCAGATGCTGGGTTCCTGGGGCCCCGATGCCAGGTTCTCGCACTTGGACGCTCGGGCCGGATGGTTCTTCCCCGTGGGGGCTGCTCTGTGTGCAGCATCTCCAGCCCCTGCCCACGACGCCTGCGGCACTCCCCCAGCCGCTGCCCCGCCGGGCTAACAACCGGAAGTACCTTCAGACATTGCCAAACGAACCCTAGAGCCAACATCACCCCGCTGACCCCCATCCGCACCCTGACTCCTTACGAGCCTCCCTCCCTGGGCAGGAAGCAGCAGGCACTGGTCTGGCCGGTCCCAGACACAGTGGAAGGCGCTGAGGGACAAGGGCCCTGTGTCCAGCCCCCACCCTCCCCCTTCCCCCAGGCCAGGCCCATGGAGACCTGGCCCAGCCAGGCCCCATCTCGCTGCCAAGGGACCCATCCGGCCACCCACACAAACTGACCGAGCCCCTACAATGGGCGCCCAGCAGCGGACAAGACAGCTGCAGCTCCTGCTACCTGCAAAGTGACCTTTGCTGTGGGAAGGCCACCAAGACACAGGGGAATCAGTCCACTGGGGGACTTCACACAGCAAGTGGGGTGTGAGCAAGGAGGGGGCACGCCAGGGGGGGCGAGGAGGGCGGGTGAAGGCAGCAGGACCCACGCAGGCCTTGGGGCCCCTGGGTTTATCCTCCAAGGAGGAGGCAGGGCCCGGACGGCCGGGCACCGAAGAGTGTCCTCCTTCAGACAGGGTCCCTCTGGCTGCAGCACAGGGGACAGACCTCAGGGACAAGAATGGATTCAGAGCCCAGGAAGAGGCTAGAGCACACATCCAAGCCAGATGGCGGCAGAGGGGGGCGGATCACAGTGCCCCGTCTGGCGTCACCGTCTTTTGTTTGTTTGTTTGTTTTTAAGTTCATTTCTTTATTTTGAGAGAGAGGGGGGAAAAAAAAAAAAAAAGAGTGAGCTTGTGTGAGCAGGGGAGGGGCGCAGAGAGAAGGAGAGAGAGAGAATCCCAAACAGGCTTCATGCTGTCAGTCACAGAGCCCGATGTGGGGCTCGATCCCACGAACTGTGGGACCATGACCTGAGCTGAAATCAAGAGTCGGACGCTCAGCCGACTGAGCCACCCGGGTGCCCCTGTTTTTGTCGTCACTGATACGAAAGCAGAGAGGGTCTCCAGGGCAATTAGCATCGTTACCGCGATTGCAGAAAGAGCCCGGGACAAAGTGGCCCAGGCAACAACAGCACAGGACTGCTCTGACTGTCACCGTCTTCGTGCTGTTAGGGCTGAGGGGGTCTCGGAGGCACCGTCCCCACCGGGAACGTCTCAGAAACGTACAGGGAGGATGCTGGCTGTCCTTGGTCGGGCCCTCGGCCAGCGAAACGGGCCCACGCCATGAAAGTCACCCTCCCCACTCAATTCTCAAATGACCTGGCCATTTAAAAAACCTACCAGAACCAATCCAAATACTAGCTGTTTAAAAAAAAAAAAAAAAACAGTCACTTTCATGTGTTTCCAGTACTGAAACCCTTCTGATCTCACTTCTCTCGAATCTGCACTTACTCATTCTGAGAGGGACACAGCAGTTCCTTAGTTTCATTTCCCTTTATACTACAATTGGGGCATCAGACTGATTTTTCGTGTTGTTGTTGTTAAACTCTGTGTAAAGTCAAGGCTGTACGAAGGAGGCATTTATTTCAGTGCCTAAGAGCAAAAGGGAATTTTTCCGTGGACATGCTGTAAATATTGTTGCGGGGGGGGGGCGGGGGGGCGGGGCGGCGGGGTGCTGTGTGGCCCTGGGAAAGTTAACTGACCTCTCTGAGCTGCAGCTACTTGCCTGTAACTGGGGGAAAGTGATCATCACTGCTAGCTCATGAGATTGAAAGGGTCAAATGAAAGGCTGTGGCGTGTGCTTTGCCACTATTAGCCCAGCATCAAAAGCACACGGTCCTAACCCGCAGCTGAAGGGGGCTGAAGGCAGGTGAGGGCAAAAGCCCCCAGCGCAGGCCCCAGCTGGGCAAAGAGTGGTGGATAAAATCCTGAACTCCCTGCCTGGGCCAGGTGGCTCCTCGCCTGGCTTTCATGTCTAGGAGATAAGCTGCCTGCTCAAGTTCACGTTCGGATCAAATGAACCCACTTAATCGCCTTAGGGATCTCCACTGAGCCGGCTCCTTATAGGCCGGGGGGGGGGGGGGAGGGCGGCCGAGCTCCCTTCCACCGAAACCCCCACCCACGTGGCCAGGCACAGAGGGGACGCCGTGGACGCTCCACCCGCACACCCCACTCCTGCCCAGCTGGCTGCGATGACCCAAGGGCAGATGCCTGCACACTGGCCTGCAGCTTCTGTGCTCCCCGTCACAAAGCACACGCTGTGTGCGTGTGCCTGAGCAAAGAACTCGCTAATCCCCATGGCAACCCACGAGGTTAACTGCTACCACAAACACCACTCTCCAGATGGGGAAACTGAGAGCTAGAAAGGAAACAGCCAGCCCGAGGTGACGGGGCTCCTCAGAGGGTCACCTGCAACCCTCAGGACAACCTTGGCCCCATTTCACAGAGGGGGAGACCAAGGGAGGAACGGGCTTTGAGTCACCACCATGTCCCAATGCCAAGCAGGGGCGAGAAGGGGGCCACATGCCCGCCTTGTTCCCGGACGAGTCCCAGCACCTAGGACAGCTCCCAGCACACAGTAGGTATTTCACGAAAGCATCCCAATGAGGAAAAACTACACGTTGGACACAGACGCCAAGGAAAACTCTCCTGGGGCCTCTGTGCCTTCCAGACAGTCCTCTCTGAGGCCCCGTCATGTGCCACAGGGGTCCTGGGGGGAGGGGGTGACTGTGCCCCCCAGAAGTCATTTCCGGCTGCCCCAATGGGTGGGGAGTATCACCGACTGCCTGGGTAGAGACCAAGGATGCTGTTAGACACCTTCTGATGAACAGGACAGCCCCTGTAGGTCAGAACCCCACCGTACCGCATGCCTTCAAGCATCAATTGAGCACCTGCTGTGTACCAGGCTGCACAAAAACCCTGCAAGGAGGCAAGGCCACAGGGCTCTGAGGGGAGAGGTGCCACGGGCCATGTCACACAGCTACGGCAGGGCAGCGGCGGGACCCAGATCCGGCTGATGTAAAGCCCCACCCTGAGCCGCCAAATCCCTGCCCGACCCATGAGGATTCTGGCCTCTAAGAGTAGGGGCCGCAGAACCCAAATATTTCACCGCTCTCGCGCCCCACGGTCGCTTCAGGGCAGCAGAGATCAGAGCTGGCCCTTTTCATCAAAACCCACATACACCAAACTGCCGACGCTCTCTCTCCGGGCTGGTGGCAATGCAGTCAGATTTTTTTATGTGCAGGCTTTTTGTGTTTTTAATTCTCCAACTCAGAGAGGACACATTTGTTCTGCTTCTAAAAATCAAAAGTCTTTTTTGCAAGGCAGCTATTAAACCACATGCCCCACCCAAGGGCTTGGCCGTAGGGGGGGCCCACACCCCAAAGCAGAGAGGGTCGGCCAGTGCAGCCCCCGGGGCAGAGCCTCCTGGCAACATCGGGAGGAGCCACCGGCCAGTGATTTCCCTCCCGGGAATACACAGAGGAGACAAGACACACGTAAGCACCCAGAGGCCCTCGGAGAAGGTTCAAACTCTGCAATCACCCCCAGCGGCATCTCCGGAGAATACACACCAGTCGTACGTCATGTATCCCCAAGACAAAATACTATCCGTACAGAAGTTAAAATCCATCACCTAGATCTAACTGCAGCAACACAGTACAAAATCATAATTTTAAAAAATTATAGTAAGAGGCACCTGGGTGTCTCAGTCAGTTGAGCGTCTGACTCTTGATTTCAGCTCAGGTCATGATCTCACAGCTTGTGAGCTCAAGGCCCGCATCAGGCTCTGCGTGGACAGCATGGAACCTGCTTGGGATTCTCTCTGCCCCTCCTCTGCTCGTGCTCTCTCTCTCTCTCTCTCTCTCTCTGTCTCTCTAAAAATAAATAAACATCAGGGCCCCTGGGTGGCTCAGCTGGTTAAGCATCCAACTTCAACTCAGGTCATGATCTCGCAGTTTGTGGGTTCGAGCCCTGCGTCGGGCTCTGTGCTGACAGCTCAGAGCCTGGAGCCTGCTTCGGATTCTGTGTCTGTCTGTCTCTCTCTCTCTGCCCCTCCCCCGCTCACACTCTGTCTCTCTACCTCCCTCTCTTCCCTCTCTCAAAAATAAACATTAAACATAAATAAGAAAAAACATTTAAAAACATAAATACAATAAACATCAAAAAATTAACCATGATAATAGTAACAATAATTACGGCTATACGGCTTTCAATGCCTTGTATGTTACACTTCCGAGCCTCAAAACACTTGTAGAATGCAGGTCGTGTTTTGACCCCTGTGTTACATATAGGGAAACTGAGGCACAGAGGGCTGCAAGACGATGCCCGAAGCCTCACAGCTGGTAACAGGTCATGGGGGGATGGGAACCCACACCATCAAAATCCCTGCTCGCAGCCACATGCTCCGCCGCCTGTCTAAGCAAGGACAGGAAATTACTAGGTGCAATTCTATAAAAACTGTCGATATTCGACCGCTTTTGACCTACAAAACTGGCAGAGTCCACACCTTAATAGCAAACTGCAGACACAGCGCGCACACAGAGGGACACATCCGAGTGCATTTTTCCAGCCCAGAGACGAGCTAGGGCCCCAGGCCGTGCAGGGATCCACACAGAGGCCAGTAGAGGCAGGAGTGCATGTCTAGTCGAGAAGTGGTGGCCTCCAGGGAGAGGACTCGGGTGACCAGAAAGTCACCTGCAATTTTTTTTTTTTTTTTTTTTTTAATAAAAGGCAGCCAGCCACCTTAGCCAGCAGCCCTGAGCCCGGCCTCTTCAACCAAGGCTGGCTGGCACATTCCCACCCTCTCCCCTTTCCCTGACAACTTCTCTGCCCCCTCGACCCCACACAGCCCATCCGCGAGCAGCAGGTCCCCAGGGCCTGCTCTCTGGAGCCACTGCGGGCAGGAGAAGCTCTCCCCACCTAAGGATCTAGTTTCATTTAATTGCAGGCTTCAGGTTTCTGGACGCAGGCCCAGAGGCCTTCAGGGCCAGAGGTGTGGGCCATTTTATTCCTCTTTTCAATAAAGCCGGGAAGGAAGCAGCGTGTGGTGTCACTTGTCTGCTCCGAGACTCTGAAACACCTGTCCCTTGGGAGACCCCACCCAGAAGAATCGTCCACGGCTCGTCACGGGTTGGCAGACAGGCTGGGGACCTATTTTGTTGCTGGCCATCACTGGGGCCAAATACCCTCACTGGATTTGAAGGAATTAAGAAACACACACACACACACACACACACACACACAAGCCAGCAAACCTGGCCTCCCCCGCCCCAAAGCTTCCGAAGGGCCATGTCTCTGCCGCCAGTCCTTTTTTGCATTCCATTTTTTCCCTAGCATGGCGCTTGGCAGTTTGCAGTCCCCTCTCCTGGTGCCAAGCCCCTCACCCATGGCCCCGGGTCAAGGCCCAGACCCTGAGCAGTCACCCGACTCCCAAGGTCACTGGCTGCAGCAGTAGGGACACAGCAGCATCGAAACGAGCACGATGCTCCCGGCTGCTGGTCCTCAGGGAAGATGCAAGGCAATGTACGAGTTTCCTCCTGCTGCTGTAGTCGATGGCCACGGACGTGGCCGGCTCCAGACAGCATACAATTTATTATCACAGTTCTGGAGGTCAGCAGTCCGACCCGGATCTGACAGGAGCTAAAAGCCAAGGTGTGGGCAGGGCTGTGCTCCTCCTGGAGGCTCCGCAGGAGAGTTCGTTCCCGCATTCCTTGGCTCCGTGCCCCCTCCTTCGACCTCAAAGCCAGCAGGATGGCGTCTGCAAATCTCTGTGACTCTGACCTCCTGCTTCCTCCACATAAGGACCCTTGCGATTAGTTAGAGCCCACCAGGATTATCGGGGATAACTTCCCATCCCAAGGTCAGCTGCTTACTAGCCTTAATCTCAGCCACATCCTTAATTCCCCTCCGCGGGGTGATGAGTCGCCGTTCCTAGGACACGGGCAACTTCGGGAGAAGCCCCCATTCTCCCTACCACAGGCCCCAAATACCTCTGAGCCTCGAGAAGACAGCCCACCCCCACAAACCCTGAACTCCAAAAGGCAACTGCCGGGACCTCGTGACTCAGTCTCTCCGCTCCCGCAGCATGAGCAGGCGTATGCCCAGCTCCGGTCACCGGTACGGTGAACACACACAGGGTGTGGAGTCCAGCCTCTGATGAAAATGTGAACCAGGCAGAGTCCTGTGGCTTATCAGCAGACACTTCCCTGTCTGAGATGACAGCAAATAATGCAAATAATTTGGCAATCGATATGCCTAGGCAAGGTTTATTTCTCTTTTTTTGGACCGGTCACCAGTGGCCCCATTGCACATCCCACAATCCAGCAAGATCGCTCGCAGGGAAGCTTCCCTGCGGAAACCTATACTTATCCATGTTCAGGCTCTCTAGGCCAAGAACGGTGCGGGCACCAACAAGGCACATGACCTCCGTGGAAGGGGAAGGCTTCCCAAGGTCCAGCTGACCCGCAGCAGGGCACTTGTGCTCGGAAAAACGTCCAGGGGATCCAGCCATCTTGGCCTTCACCACGCAGCTGGCGTCGGCCAGAACCCGGGGAAGGGTGGTCAGCGGGGGCTGTGCCCAGCAGCAAAGCCACTCGGGACATCCCCGGTGCGGGTCAGCACCCTCCCCCCGACGGCTGCCACCCCCTGTCCAGCAGCCAGGGCCCCCGGGGACCTGACGGTCCGGAGAAGGACCAGATGAGCCCCGCCCCCTAACAACATTAACAATATTAACCGTGAAAACACAAAAGGTGGAAGAGGGCAGGATGATATGGCTCTTTCTTGCTTGAAAGCCTTGCGCGTCTCTCTCCTGCCAGGAAATCTGAGGAGTTATACAGAGGCCCAGAGAGGCGGTGCAAAACCCACACGGGAACCCAGCGGCCGAGACGGGTCTCAAATGCCCAGTGCCCACCCCACGGCCCGTGTCCCGGTCCAGGATCCTCGGGGCAGCCCCGTCTCCTCACGTCCCCCCACACCCAGCTACACAGGTCCCGCGTCCCCTCCCCAGACTCCCCGGATATCCCCCCCCCACTAGCCTCCCCCACCTCCAAGGCAAAACCCATCCGCAGCCCCCTTCAATGTCAAAGCACCCACCCTGCCCTCCGCCCCTCCCCGGCCGCCATGCTGACACCCTGAAGACACTCTTTACGGCACAGGAAGCACAGAGGCGTCCTGAACACACGGCCAGGGGGCTCAGGGGCACAGAGAGGGCAACAAGGGCCCAAAGGTCACACAGCAGACCTGCAGCACAAGGCTTGGGGTGCACACACACCTCTGCCCCGGCGTGCCCAACAGGAGAGGGATGGTTCTGTGGCAAGGGGGCGGCGGCTGGGCCCAGGTGCCACGGGATGCAGCCTCCTGCCCACTGCTGTGCTGCGGCTGCCATTTATACTCCACACGGCAGGCTCAGCTTCCTGCACGGCAGAGCCGGCCACGGCCCGGGAGCCTGCAAGGGTGACCCCAAGGGGGACAGGGCGGGTGGGGGCAGAGAGGGGAGCAGGGACGCCCAGGGCTCCGTGCACGGTGGCCCCAGGCCACCCCCCACAGACCCACAGTCCAAGGGAAAGGGAGGCCCAGGGAGAGGCCGGCCCCCCGCCTGTGACGACCGCCCACCGAGGAAGGCACTTACGAGCTGTGTGCCCTGAACCAAAGACACGACCACCCTGTGCCTTAGTTTCCCCATCATGAAACGGGGGAAGAACGGTTCCGGCCACGTGGAGTTAATATGGGGTTTAAATGATCTACCATAACATGGGCGCTCGGTGAGCACGCCTGTCTCGCCAGCCAGCTCAGGGCCTTTTCCCGAGCACCCCGGCCCGGCCCAGCCCTGCCCAGAGACCAGACGCAGACGGTGGGGAGGGAGCTGACGTGCACACTTGTCCACAACAGGTCATCAGAGGTCACCCCCAACACCCTAACTCACCCCACTCCCCCATGAGGCAGGAAATATAGCTATCCCCATTTTATAGATGCAGAAACTGAGGCACCGGGGCGAAAGAAGAACTCTGCTCAAGAAAAGGAGGAGGAGTCCTCAGGTCCTGGGTTTCCTGGAGTTAATGAGTCTCTCTCCTCACTCACCAGACAGCAGGTATGTCCCAAAGGCCCCAGAATCCCCCTAAAGGCTGCCTGTGCCTAGTTTGCGCCCCTGCAGAGCTCCCTTCCTGGGAAGGGGGCGTGGCAGGGCGCACGAGCCAGAAAGGAACCACCTCAGGCCACAGTAGTACCCAGAGGCCGCCTACTCATGGAACACAGGCTTTAGGTACCCCAGGCACCCGGGGTCGTCTGGCTGTGATGTCCCAACCTTGCTCCAAAAACATGGCACAGAGAATATCCATTCAGCAAACCGAAAATGCCAACAGCACACGTGCTGAGCTGGCCGAGGTCTTTCTCTGTGCTCTCACCAAGAGAAGGCAGCAAGCCCTCGCAAGGATGACCTCGCTCAACCCCTCAGCAGCTTCCAGGGACAAGTCGCCGGACCGTGCCCATTTTATGGGTGGGGAAACTGAGGCTTGACTCCTTATTATCCCAAACCCCAGGCACCTAGCTCTGGTCTGCAGAACTCACAGTTGTGCAGATATCAGCAGGGTGGTTCCCTCCAGAGACAAGGGGTGGAGCGGGGGGCGGGGGGGGGGCAGTGTCGGCTCCATGAATCTCCCAGCCCATAATCCTCAGCCCTCTAGGCTCAGAGACCCATCACTCCAATCTCTGCCCCGTCTTCACGAGGCCTGCTCCTCTCTCCCATCAGGGCTCCTGGGCGGCTCAGTCGGTTAAGCATCCGACTCTTGACCTCGGCTCAGGTCGTGATCTCACAGTTCGTGGGTTCAAGCCCTACGTCAGGCTCTGAGCTGACAGTGTGGAGCCTGCTTGGGATCTTGTCTCTCCCTCTCTCTCTGCCCCGCCCCCATGCACTCCGTGTGTGTGTGTGTGTGTGTGTGTGTGTGTGTGCGCGTGTCTCACTAAAAAAATGACACCCATCATGTTAGATTTGGGGCCCACCCGTCTCCAGCATGGCCTCATCCTACATTATTACGCCTGCAACAACCCTATTTCCACACGAGGTCCCATCCTGAAGTTCTGGTGGAACATGACTTTGGGAGACACCATTCGACCCAGTACGATGGCCTCAATGGGGTGCAGGGAGCCGAGACGGGGAAAGCGAAAATACCTAAACTGTTCCATAGGAGAGAGGGAGGGCCGGGGGGCGAGTGAAAGCGGGCAGCTGCCCGCCCCCTGCTTACACGCCCCCCGACACCGGGTCACAGGAACCGCCCACGAGCCACCCGCACAGCCACTGCCCGGCAGAACCCCACCAGGTGAGCCTGGCCCCAGGCCTCGGGACCCTGAAGGGGGCCCCTGATTCCCGCCGGGCCCGGCTCCAGGCCAGCGGCCTGGGGGACAAGCCACGTGGAGCCCTGGGGTAGTGCGTCCCCGGCTCCCCACTTCGGCCGGCAGGCTTGCCTCCTCGTTAGCCTAACGAGCAGGGCCCGTGCCAGGCGGTTGCCATGGCCACCGAGACACCACCGCGGCACCGGGCGATGCTCCCAGAGGGTCCGCGGCGGGCACAGGGGTTCAGCGTGAGGACAAGAGGGGCCTCCGGGGCAAACCCTCTCCGTGGGGCCCGCTGCACCCCCTCCGGGCCTGGCCTCCAGGCCTTCTGACTGCCAGCGTCTCCCAGAGAGGCCCCCGGGGCCACAAAGAAAAATCCACACCCCCCCCCCAAATCCACCCCCCCCCCCCGCAAGCCCTCCAGCCCTGCCTGGCCAGAGCGCCCCCCCCACCACCACCACCATGCAGCCCACAGCGATGCTGGAGGCCCGCCCGGGGGAGGTCGGAGGTCCGCAGGCGCCTGGGCAGACAGGCCTCCAAGGCAGTGAAACGTGCTGGGAAGTCCTTCTGGGCTCTGAGTAAGGTCAGGGCACAGTACCGCTGGGGCCCCCCTGCAGCTGCGTGCGGAGCGGGGGGGGGGGGGGGGGGGGGGGGGGGGG